>NC_064924.1:272989738-273067238 GCF_023897955.1 Schistocerca gregaria | reverse complement strand
AAGTGTAAGCAGTTGCTGATTTCCTTCCTCCTAGGACTAAGTAACAAGTTCAGTCATTTTTCGGTTATCTAGGGTTCTTTCACAAATACATGAAAAAACAAGCATTAAGTGCACCATGTGTCAATAAATTGCTTACAAAGAATAGTGTCTGGGAATGGGTCAATGGATGCCAATCTATTTGCACAGTTAACTATGAGATTACACAGACTTGACTTATCCATTCCCTTTTGCCTTTCAACTGACAGCAATGATTTTGGATTGTTGGTTCATTTATTCCAAAATAAGAAAGTGATGAGGTTAAAATGCACGATTCAGTTGCCTTAGGGACACACACACACACACACACACACACACACACACACACACACACACACACACACACACGGAGTGAGAGAGAGAGAAATACTCCATTTAAGAAAAGATGAACGTTTGGATATAAATGGAGAGTCCAAAAATTTAGGAATTACTTATTGGGTCACCAAGTACAGGCACATAAGATCATAAAGCCTTCAGCTATATTCAAGAATGCAAACACTACCACACTAGACTGACTCAATGGACTATGTTTTACTTTCAACTTTTCTGTAGAATACATTAAGGGGAGGGACAACATTGTGGCTGATGGCATAGCCAGGTTAACAGTGGGAAATGTAAATGACACTGCAGATGGAAATCAAGAGAAAAAACTTCACCATGATGTAAATAAAGGGGTGAAAGAGGACAGGGATATTAGAATAATTTGCAATCAACTCGATAAAACCAGAACCATGACAACAATTGGAAACTGGTCAGAAGTTATCTGGTAACAAAGGGCCATGAAGAGGTACAACAATAAATCAGGTTTTCAAGAGGATTCTTTTTTACAGGCACATCCTTGACAGTGACAGGTGGAGGGTTTGCTGGCCTGAAGAATACACAGACCTCTTAATACTGTTCACTTATACCAGTTTTGGTCACTGTGGGTTCCTTAAGTGTACTCAAAAAATATGGCAGTGTGTGTACTTTCATAACACTGCCTGCAGAGTAACAAAGTGCCTTACACCCTGTAACAGGTGCCTAAGTGTCAAAGTTGATAATTACACCAATAGGGGCCATTTACAGAGTTTAATACCTAATAAGCAAATAGACCTCATGGGTACTGACTTATAGGGTAATTACACAGAGCAGAAGGATGGTATTACTACATTTTTGTAATGGCAGACCTATTCTCGAAGTTCATTAAAATGTACCTTACAAAGAAAGCACCCAGCAAGAAAAAAATTCAAAAACTAACTGAAGACTACTTTCATACACTATACCAAAAACGTTACTTTCAGATAATGGAAGCCAGATCACATCCAAAACCTGGAAGGAGTTTACAAGTGAAAATGACATTAAACCTCTGTCAACTATCCACCCTGTAATCCAAAAGAATGATACATATGGGAAATAGGTAGACTGTGGAGGACCTATTGTAGAAGGGACCATTCCAACTGGTTAGAAAATACTGAAAATTTTTTACCACCATATGATTCACACCCTATGAAATAATGTATGATAAACAACCTGCATATATGAAAAAAGAACAACACAATTTAAATTGTGCAACCACATCTCAGCAGAAGTGAGGGTGCACGTTGTCGGGGTAACTATGAAGCAACATTGCAACAAAAGAAAACAAAGACATGATGGTAGGGTAAAATAAACTCAATTCAATGTTAATGACTTGGACTTAAAAATAAAAAAGGAAAATACAAGATCTAACTTCATAAACAGTGATATCAAAAACTTCTTTGACATGTACATTGGCCCATTTGAGGCTGTGGGAAATCCTCATTCTAATGCATACCAGCTGATCAATCCCAAATCAAGAAAACCGTTTGGTCTCAGAAATGTTACAAATTTACTACTTAATATGAACACTGATATCCACTTTGTTTTTACTTTATTATTTGTGTTACAACAATAGAAGAAATTTTTAAGAAGAATTTCAGTCTACTGCAGGGGGATGCATACTCTATGCTTCGTGTGTGTGGCATACACAAGGCCCTAACCATTTGGCATTTTCTTACACAGCTACAATGACGTCACAAATTTGCGCAAACACCTTTACTATATTTTACCTGACTTGAAACTTCATAAACACTTTAATGCAACTTGTTTATCAGTTATTTACTGTATGTCTATGAGCCTCATTTACACATTCCAGATGTCGCATTACCCAGAAACCAGTACTGCACTTTAACTATATTTAGTTACATGTATTCTCAGATGTAAGTTATGGGAAAATATTTCACTTGATTTATGACTTACTTCTATCATTCTGTTAATATGATATGATGTAAGGCTAGTTTTACAAGAACTTTTGACACCAGGCAACACACAAACTTTGACTAAGATTGTTGAAGAAATTTATTGAATATACTTCTCCCTGTGTCTGGCAAGTTATTTGGAACATCCATCGATGGTGATGAAAACATACCTTTTAAGAATTTTGTGCCGTAATACATTGACCACCACACAATTTATTGCTAATCTTGCAACAACATTGCTGACAAAGAGAAGATATTGCTTAGAGAGAGTAAACTTATACTTTTGGCAAAAATAGCATGCTTTGATACTTACGATTTTCTATGATCTTTACTACAGCACTATGACACTATTGAGAATTATTTAAAAAAAAATACTTAAGATATTTTGTGAGAGCCTGATGCAAACTTTCACACTTCAAGTTACTGATGTATTATGAGTGAGAGAATAAGAGATGCTTCATTGCTACTGATGAATGATCTTGTGATTGAAATTGAATACTTTGATGCACAGTTAATAATCTTACATTCACAAATTTTAACACTTTTAGGAACTTTGAGGATTTTGAAGATATTCAGAGGATGTAGAGATCTGATATTACTGAGAAACTCAATGACACATTTGATGATATTTCTTTTACAACTCTGTACACGTTGGTTATGTGTGAATGAAGAGAGAACTGTGCTGGATAGGATGAAATGCTGAAACTTATGCTTTCTGTGTTAGTGTGCAATGAGATAAAGTGAGGGTAAGAAGTGACTTTGGAAGTGAAGCTGTAACAGTTATTGTGCCCAATTTTACAACATTTACTTATACTACACTTGTAAATGGATAAGATTTTGGGAAGACACATAACATTATTAGAATGACTACACAGCTAAAGATACACTTGAAGACAAACTGACACTAACATTATTTGTCCTGAGACGTCTCTCTGTCAATGCTATTGACGTTTTACCTGTTTTTGTGAGAAACGAAGCCTCATCTGATGGATTTTGTTGAGGACTGATAAGAAGTAAGATTTTATTTGTAAATCTGATACACTACGTTTTACATGAAAAATATTGATCAACACTAAATATGTTTGAGAGAGAAAAGACTGCATTTAGCTTCATAAAGTGCAAACTATTAAATTTAAGTCTATTCTTTTTGTTTAAATGTGTGTGTATTTGCTTACAAGGAAACACACTAACTAAAAACAGTACTGATGGTGGAAAATACTTTAAGATTTCTATGTAAATATTTTTAGAATTTAAACAAAAGCAGTGATTCTCTGAGTCTGTGATCGTATTAATCATAAACTGATTTTTCAAATCTTCCAAAATGTGGAAACACCAACCCAGTGACTGTATTTCACTGTATATCTTTCTAAATTGTATTAGATGATTTCCCAGACATTTTTCCAATGTTATGTAATATTTTAATGAAAAGGTATTCTGATCTTTAACATATCTCATTCTACAGTTTACTACATGTTGTTTAACTATCTGCTCTTAAAGGTTTTGCCCGATCTTCATACTGTGCAAATCTTTCAGGAGCCGATTTCAACTGTATCCAAAGTCACGTACAGAATATTAATTTCCTAAATACTGATGTCCAGATACTGATGTATGTATATAGATATTAAATTTACAAGCAAACACATGTAACCATAGATAGTAACAATATCAAAACACAATAATACAAAACAGTTTAACATGAATGCAAATCACCTCGGGGAAATAATATGGAAATAGTAGCTATGTAATAATGTTCTATGTATTGAAATGTACTCTGACATTGGTAGGAATGAACAACATTATCTGGCTCTTTTGTAATTTGCAAAAACATAATCACAAACAATGATTGATGCAATGTAATTTAGCAAACATTACTACAGTCATATTTCAATGCAGTATTAACCCATATGTATTTCTATTAAATGTTCTTAAACCTTTCGTGTGTTCAAGGCTACAGAAACAAGTTAATATGTTAAAATTGTACAAATAATGATGAGGGCATTATTAGGAAATGTAGATAAATCTAATTTTCTGATAACCAAGCCAGATACATAAGTTCTGCCTATACCACGAAATTCTATATTTTATTTCATATCTCAACATGAAGTAGGAACTTTTTCTTTTTTAATTAGTTTGGCTGTAGGTAAAGGAAGAAGTAAATGAATTTTTGTTAAAGTGAACATCTCGTATTTCACTACAAAAACATAAAAGTACTGTGTGTGTGTGTGTGTGTGTGTGTGTGTGTGTGTGTGTGTGTGTGAGAGAGAGAGAGAGAGAGAGAGAGAGAGAGAGCTGTTCCACCTGCCATCATTGCTGTATGTGGGTGGCACTGAAAAACTGCCGTTATTAATACTAGACAAGTTTAAAGCCAAATGTTATACGAACATATAAAAACAGTTTTACGCTGTGACTTCAATAGCATTAAATGACTGTAGAAACTTTGCAAGGCTACATAGAAATTTAGATGCCAATGTTAGAGCAGAGGAAGAACAACTGTTCTTGTTGTGGTCTTTGGTCAGAAGACTGGTTTGATACAGCTCTCCATACTACTCTAGTCTGTGCAAGCCTTTTCATCTCTGAGTAACTACTGAATCTGCTTACTGTATTCATCTCTGACTCCCTCTATGATTTTTACTGACAAATGTGCCATCTCTCAGAAAGGAAATTTTGTCTTTCTTACTAAATGCCGTAGTCTTCTGAACTTCTGGAGGTTTAGTTCAGAGGACAATTTCTTTTCTACATAACGACTTCATTAACAGAAACTGATATTTGATTGGTTATTTACACATATTTTTAGCTTCCAGTGCATGAAGAATTTAGGATTAGAGAGGACTTACACGACCTAAGTCAGATTCTGTTCTCTACTTCTGTGTAACTCAGTCACTCCTATCTAATTATCGAATACCTGGGTGACAGTACAGTATTTGACATAACCACTCAACAAAGTAAGAGCTTGTATAAGACTTCAAATGTCATGTTTAACACATACATAATTGTGACAGGGAGAATGCTGAAGACTACTACATACATTTTTTTATAGGTATGCAGAGTGTAATAATACTACCCTAAACACTTTTAAATTACCAAGCTCTTTCACCAGATGCTTACAAATCATACTCAGGAACACTATCCACATACTGCTACTACATAGCTGAATATTAAGTAATGCTGCAGAATGTAATTTAATTCTTACTCACCTGCAAACTACCTGGCTCTCCTTGTGGATGGAGGTGTTGTAGATTTGCCACCACAGTTTGATACATCGATCCAGTGACTGGCACAGTTATCATTCCAGAGACAGATACTGGATAACCTAAAAGCAAGTTTGTAGGGTGATGTCACACAAAATATAAACTTGTTAAACTGGCTTGTATCTGTGGTACATATCTTTCACACAATCCAACAACATAATGGTTTGGTTGGAAACAACATAAATACATATTAGACCTGTATATGATAGGAGGGGAAGGGGCAGACAGATAATAATGGAGAGTGGGTGGGGGCAGATTTCATCACCTGCTTTTGCCTTTCTCCCCCCCCCCCCCCCCCACCCTCCTCCTCTCCAACAACCACTAATAGCATCATCAAACATCTATAGGTTGGTGGCTGTATTTCCAAAATTCTGTTTATTAAAACAAAATTATTAAGCAAACATCAGATATCAGTATTCAAGATAACATTATCTCACATTCCCACAATTATCTTCAGTCAGACCATCAACCACTGTTCGTGAGGTTCTATATCTTCATGGACATACTCTGCAAGCCATTAAAGTACATGGCAGAGAGCTCTTAGTATCACTACCCCTCCCCCCCTCCCCTTCCTGTGGATATGGAGCACTTGCAGGTCGCATATTCTTTGAGAGTGATATGTAGGGAGGTAGTCATATGTATATTCTTCGACTCCTCACTTAACACTGATTCTTAAAATTTCTAAATAAGGATTTTATAGGATAGTGTGTGCCTATTTGCAAACATTTACCAGTTTAGATTTTTCAGCATTTCATTGATGCTCTTCCCCCAAGTCAAACAAACCTGTGACCATTCATGCCACCCTTTTCTGTGTAGGTTCAATGTCCCCTGATTTAGGGGGTGCCTCTCAAACTTGAGCATTATTCTAGGATGTGTCATGCAAGCATTTTTTAAGCTATCTTGTTTTTGACATACTGCATAAATGAATCTTTTGTTGATAAATGAATTTTTTGATAAATGAATCTTTTGTACTTTGACACGTTCCACATCATTACGAAAGAATCGTGTTCATGATCCATGGAACAAGTAATATAACTAACTAACTAACTAACTAGTGTACTGACAATGAACAGGAGTCTGCCACCTACTTTACTGACAACCAAGCCTATGTGGTCATTCCATCTTAAGTGCATACAAATTGTTATACCAAGGTATTTGTATGGACTGACTATTCCAATTGTGACCCTAATGATATTCTAACAACAAGAGACTACCACTTTTATACTGTTAAGTCCACAATGTTACAGTTCAACATTTAATACAAGTTGTCAGTTTTTGTACAATTTTGTAAGCTTATAAAGCATGACCTGAATGAAAATTTATGAAATTTTTTCAGAAGGTGCTGTCTTATAGATAAATGCATTGTCTGCAAAAGGTGTGACATTACTATTACTCTCATTAGATTAGATTAGATTAATACTTGTTCCATAGATCATGAATATGACACTTCTTAATGAACGTGTCAGGTTAATGAAAGATGTCTGTACAAGATATTACATTACACAAAATATTGCACGACACTAATGCTTAAGTTAAACAATTACTAACAAAGAGATAGAGGGGGGGGGGGGGACTATAAACGGAACACGACAATAGGAGGCAAATGAAACTAGCGCAGTTGGTGACGAATACTGAAGAAGAGAAAGTGTTTAGATGACAGATGTAAGTGATAGCTAACAAAAGAGACAAAAAACAATGAAGAATGTGGACCATATAGGTGATCTAACTAATTAATGGAAAATCTCATATAAAGATGTGAAACAATTACTAACAAAGAGATATCTTTGTTAGTAATTGTTTCACATCTTTATATGAGATATCTTTGTTAGTAATTGTTTCACATCTTTATATGAGATTTTCCATTAATTAGTTTAATGCTTAAGTTAGATTTTTTTCCCCTCCCTTAATTTATATCTAAAAATTCAGCCAATAAGTAGAAGGAGTTGTCAACTAGAAATTCTTTTAATTTATTTTTAAATGTTGCTTGACTATCTGTCAGGCTTTTGATGCTGTGTGGTAGGTGACCAAAGACTTTTGTGGCAGGATAATTTACACCCTTCTGTGCCAATGTCAGATTTAACCCTGCATAGTGAAGATCACCCTTTCTCCTGGTGTTATAGCTATGCACACTGCTATTACTTTTGAACTGGGCTGGATAATTAATAACAAATTTCATAAGTGAATATATATACTGTGAGGATCCCTAGATCCTTAAATAGACGTCTGCAGGATGACCGTGGATGGGCTCCAGCAATTATTCTGATTACACGTTTTTGAGCAATGAATACTTTTCTACTCAACGATGAATTACCCCAGAATATGATACCATACGAAAGCAGTGAATGAAAGTAGCCATAGTAAACTAATTTACTGAGATTCTTATCACCAAAATTTGCAATAACCCTAATAGCATACGTAGCTGAACTCAGACGTTTCAGCAGACCATCAATGTGTTGCTTCCAGTTTAACCTCTCATCAATAGACACACCTAAAAATTTTGAAAATTCTACCTTAGCTACAGACTTCTGTTCAAAGTCTATATTTATTACTGGAGTTGTGCCATTTACTGCACGGAACTGTATATACTGTGTTTTATCAAAATTTAAAGAGAGTCCGTTCGCTGAGAACCACTTAATAATTTTGTGAAAAACATCATTTACAATTAATCACTTAGTTCTTGGTTTTTGGATGTTATTACTATACTTGTATCATCAGCAAAAAGAACTAACTTTGCATCTTCATCAATATGGAATGGTAAGTCATTAATGTATATCAAGAACAGTCTTATAGATAAATGCATTGTCTGCAAAAGGTGTGACATTATTATTAGTCTCATCTCTTGGTTAACGAACTTTAACATGAAAAGCAAGATTCCAACACATCTGTATTTACTTCTAATTCTGTCAATGACTCTCCATCCATGCCCTTCCTACCAAGAATCCTCAATCCAGTTACAAATTTCATTTGACACCCACTATGTTCATGGCCTGAAAAGTCAAGAAATATTGCAGCCACTTGATAACCTTCTATAGCTTTCACAGGATTTCAGGTGAGAAAAAGCTTAGTTGGATTTCACTACAGATGTTTCCAGAATGCATGCTGATGGGAATGGAGCAGTTCTTTCCATCTGAAATATCTCATTACATTTAAGCTCATATGTTGTAAGATGTGGTACACTTCTGCTGCCCTCCTAGATGCACATGACCTGTGCTGTTTTTCAACAACTAGGCACAGTTTTATATTTAAGTAGACTATGATTCATTACAGTTAAAAGAGTAGCTAACTCGACTGTCAATTCTATATAGAATCTGGTGCAGAGTGCATTGAGCCACGTGTTCTTGTTAATTTTTAGTAATTTCAGTTGTTTCTCAGTAACATGCACAAAAAACTGCATCACTTATGTTTGCAGACTACTTCATCATCTTTTGTAGTGAAACATTTGAAAATGAAATTGAGTACTTTTGCTTTTTCTTTGCTGCTCTTATTCACAATTCAAGAGTGTCACACCACAAGTTTGGTGTCAACAACAGCCTTAATATGACAAGAATTTCTGTGGGTTTAGTGAGAGATCTTTTCAATGAGATCTGCTATGGTACTCACTGAAGGTTTCATGCACTAGCCTCCTCACAACTAAACGCATTACATTCAGTGTCTCAGTATGTAGAGCACCTAATGTGCAGCAGCTGCTGTTCTTTACAGTGAGTTTATACCACTGAGGACATCTTTCCAATGCTTGTTCAACTATTCCTGACCCACGGTTTCTCTACATGCTCTTGCTCAAAGAGAAATGTTTCAAGTTCCTTCCACTAACATGACACTAGGGCTTCTTTATCTACTTTACCGAACATGAGAGACTTTCTGCTTGTTTTAGTTGCCAGTTATACTACACTAAAGAATGTTGCTACCACTGCCTCATGTCACAAACACCAGTTCTGATTTGGACGTACATCCTAAAACATGTCAGGTCAACTTATTGTAATTGATTTTATTTTCATTGTGAGTGGGTTTCGGAACTACAGTATAACCCTACTTTTATGTTCCTGAAATTAACGATTTCTTGCCATTTACAACATTTTTTATTGACCCTGTCCAATTTCCTATGTCCACAATGTTAATTTGCACCTGATTTTGCGTCAAAATATTCATAACTTCTCTCCCCCCCCATATACACTTGATTACAAAAATGTCCGTGGAGAAAAAAATGACATAAAATGACACTGGCATGATGTTAGCCATCGAGTAGTGTTTACGAACATTATGTGGTTAACTCAGTGGATTTGAATCGGTAAACATGTAAAAACTGGAACAGTTCATGCCGTATCTCCTGCCGCTGCCACGCCCTACACGGCGTGGTGGCAGATACGAGTAACTAGGTTTGTTCGAATAAATGTATCATGTCTAGTCACAACCATTTCCAAACTTTCAAACTGTGTCTACTGTGAATGCACAGTTTCGTGAATGAAGTGAACAGTGAGGCATCTTTATCGAACCACATTTACCACGTTTTGTCATTTGGCTACTTGTAGTGCTAGTTGACATTTTCACCGACTTTGCGTTGCTCAAATATTTTTGGTTCAAAAACAGCACTAAATCTGTATTTTTTCATGCTGAGCAAAACAAGCCCAAGAATCTATCCTCATTGTCAAGTACAGTACTTATGTATGTATTTTTTGTGATGTTACACAAACAAACAATGGGAGTTGTAATTTGCATGTGCGTGTAACTGAGGGAGTACAGTACCTGATAACATCAAAAAGACAACTACAGTGCAAAAGATGCAGAACAACACATATGAAAACACCACACAAAATACTTATGTAAATATTTGCACCTGACAATGAGAAAAAATTCTCAAAACGCACCATACTAACCATGAAAAAAAAAAAAACTAGCTGGTACAGAGTTTCATTTAAATAATGAATGACAGCTCCAAGCTTTCCAAAAACATCGCTTATGATGTGTGAAATTGAGTCAGACATTTCTCTACTTCCCAGACAGTTATCAGTTCTAGTAAAATGAGCATATTTTATGTAATAAGCCTTTATTAGGTAATAAACAAGTCCCTGACAAGTATTCTGATACCTATTATGTACATATGTCATACATAAAGTGCAAAAATGCAAGGGAGGTGTCCTATACGTGACTTTTACAGCTTAAAATGTTATTTCCCATATTACACACCATTTTTCTAAATGCCCTTGAAAAGTGTAAAAGATGAGTTTCACTCTATGTGTTCCAAGTTATCAGTCAGCAGTTTACTTTGTAATGTGCATCAGTTAAAAAACTGTAATTATTCCAATTGATAGTTGGATGTGTGAAGGAGAGAGGTGAAAGCTGAGGCAGGGTGCGGAGAGAAACGTGGTAGGACAGGAAAAGATGGATGTTTTTGATCCAGCCTAGGGGCTGGAGACTGTAGAAAAAGAGGAAGATGATGCCCTCCAAAGATGCAAAGATGACAATACAAGAGTTTTTGGTCACATTTAGAGGTGACAATAGTGATCAATAGAAAGATACAGTAAGTTGAAGTCTTGGCCAAATAATTATTTCTATCTCACAAATAGGCCACAGGGCAATCAGATTTTTGTCTTTTTTATACCTGGGTTACGTGAACTACAGAACTGTAATACTAGTCTCCAAAGCAGTTCAACAGGGGGAGGGGGAGGGGCGGAAGAAAAAAGAAAACTTCAAAGTTTGCAGAGTGTCTTTAACCCCCAATAGGTTCTATAGCTCTGTGGTAGAATGCTTGCCTGCCTTATGGTTGGGCAGGATTTGAATCCCAGCTGTAAAAATTTTTAATCAATGGGTCACATTGTATGAGCATTTCTGCAAAGTGTGAAATACAGACATGAAAAATGTTTTTTTGGTTAAAACAATCTTTTAAAATATCAGTAATTAATTATAAATTACACAGCATGGATTTTTCATAAAAAAGGTAACTAGAAATGTATTAATTACCATATACCTGATAAACTTTATATTTCAATTATATATACATTAGAACTGAACACAATAAAATATGAAAAAAGTAACGACTGGAACAAGATGCAAACTAGTGAATACTCGTCTTAAGTGCCACTACTTTTTTCCACTTTTATGTACTTTATGCTTCAGAGACATGCTTGTACAACAAGCACCTTTTGTTTAAAAATTTGCATCAGCCAGGAATCAAACCTGGGCCCCACATGGGACAAACAAGCATTCTACCACAGTGTCACACTGCCTACAGAAAAATCCACCTTACTTCAGACTATTAACAACACTCAGAAAATGTCAAAGTTAATTTTGTTGAGAAGTTTAGGAAGTGGAGTCTAACTATTGTGTGTGTGACGTACAAGTTCTGGACTTCACGAACCATAAATTTAAAAAATTACAAAAACCCTATTGCCATATGGTCTCCTTGTAAGTGGATTTCATTTTCTTGTCTACCACGATGACAGCACAGCCTTCATTACCCATTATTCTGTCCTTTTTATCTAAGCTTAGATTTACCCCAAAATCTCACTGCTACCAATTTGGAATTTTTGCCAGCTTGCTGTACCTTAGTCCAATTAAAATTACTTTGTAATTTCTCACAGTCACTGGTTACCTGAAACTATCCTCACATTGGCTGTCACTTGCCACTACAGTGTTGGCAAACAGTTGAAACACAAATACATTAGGTTGCTTTACAAATGGTGTAAACATGGAGCAAGGTTGAAGTCACAGCCACAACGTATGACAGAAGTGAGAGTGCTCTGTCAGCAAATGCTTTTAAGCGACCAATGACTGAGCTACGGGTTTTGTAGCAGCGAATTTTAACTCATGCCCTGACCTAACCACAACCTCGTGATGTGCAAGGTATCCAAGAAAACAGAATTCAACAATCTGCTGCAGAACTAAAATAATGTTTGCTTTGTTCATCGCATTTAAGGGTAACGACTATTAGCGAACTATAGACAGAAAAATTTTGTAATATATATGAATGTAATGCCATCTTCTGCAGCAAAATTTCAGTTTTGGTGCTAAAAGCATTGTAATTTCTCACAGTCACTGGTTACCTGAAATTATTCTAACATTGGTTACACGGGATGATGTGTTACCAATTGGTGAGTATACTGGTTGGCACTTGGTTGCAGAATAGAGGAAACACTAACAGATTCTAAACAACAACAGAATGATAGGAAAATGATGCGACAAAGTATTAGAAATAATAAAGTACATTTAAACCAATTAAATGAATAAAAAATGATAGTCTTTTGACCAGATTTTATTTTTCTAAAACTTTTCCTGCATTTGACGAGATTTGAAACCTTTGACGTTCTACTACACATTAGGTTTATACGATAACTACTAAGCTATGTCATTACACTGTAAAAGGCTGTTGTATGTATGACTCTGGTGTCGCAGTCACAAAAATTGACGGCCTTCAAAAATTCGGCTTCATGAAATGTTCTGTGAAGCTTATCGACCGTAAGCCAATCTCTGATTATAGTAACTGTATAAACGACGCTGAATTGCATCTTGTGCAGGAGGATCCAGTATTGCAACAATACTATGAAAACGATAGTTGCTACTCACCATATGGCGGAGATGCTCAGACGCAGGTAGGCACAACAATAGACTATGTGGTAACCAGCTTCTGGCCAACAAGGCCTTTTTCGGAGATAGAAATTACAAACTTGTATGCATGTATGTTCAATCTCCAATGAAGGCCTTGTTGACCAAAAGCTCATTTTCTGACAGTCTTTTTGTTGTGCTTATCTGTGACTGAGCATTCCTGCTTTATGGTGAGTAAACATATCCTTTTCAAAATATTGTCAATGCCAAACAGTTCAGATATGACACTGAGCTCTTCGATTGAATGGAACTGGCTACAACACGTGAAGCATCAACTATCAAGTAATTTTAATTGGTCTACAGTATTAAACACACCTCACCACTTTTTAGGACTGCTTCTAACTTTGGACTTTTAGTTGAGAATGGTACAGCAGTTAATCACTAGGATTTTTATCGGCTTATCTGCAGATAAGGTCTCCAAAAGGTATCATTAGCTGACATGGATGGAGAGGTCACCTAATCTATGTGCACTCTACACACCGTTCATTACAGCAGTCTCTGATGTGTAGCACACGCCTGACTCATTTGCTTGGACCCTGTACTTCTTAACCATACAGCACAAGTCTAAGAGGTAGCACAGACCTGTCACAGAATCTTTGAAGTCTCTGCTTGGCTCAAAACCAGAGGGCCATGGCCATTTTTATGGACAATATTGAAGACTGAGCTTCGCTGAAACATTGTGAGCAAGGATGGCAGTCTCAACATTCTCTGCCAGTCACTGCACTGAGTCCAGCATGACTCACTGTCAGGGCCCAGGCATTCTTCGTTCCAATATGCGCCATAATCTCATTGCATCCTGTTTTTTCAATGGTTAATGGAAAAGACCCTTCAACGTGTTAAATGAGGTGTCCATGGATACATACAGTGTGTGAAGTGATCCATACCATCCCTTCTTGTCATTTCCATAAGGTCTGATAATATTCATCACAGGATTCAACTGTTAGCAATCAACAGAACCCTACCCTTTAGGGTTTGTTTCCTCTTGAGATTGGAAAATGCAGTTCCAGTTTCAGTGGGAGAGAATACCTCAGACCTGCCGGTAAGGGGGAAGATAGTACCACCTTGAGTTATCCCTGGTCCCTGACTCCCCTCTGCAGGATGGGTCCATAGACCTCTCACTGACTTAAGCTTCACAGTATAATTGTGAGTAGTTATAGGTACCATATTTCCTGAGAGAAGACAGTATCGACAGAATTATAAGTACTTGAGGCACCTTTGGTACCCCTCACAAATGACTCTTGGTAGTTTGCCCAACACACCCATTTGTCACTACTTCCTATTGCTTGAAAGTAATCAGGGTGATTTCCAGCTGCTTGTGAACAGCAACTAATTAATTCTTTGTCCAAGAACAGTGTTCACGATGGAATTGCTGTGTGGCTGTTGCAATGTTTATAACTAAATGGATCATAATATGATATACAGGATGGTCCACTTATTGTAAACGGGCCAAATATCTCACAAAATTAGCATCTAATGAAAAAATAAGAACAAGTCTGTTCGAGCGTAATGGGGGAAAACAGATGGCGCTATGGGTGGCCCACTACACGGTGCTGCCATAGCTCAAACTGATAGAAACTGCATTTTTTAAAATATGTAACCCCATTTTTCATTACACATTTGTATAGTATGTGAATAAATATGAATATTTGATTTGGAACATTTGTTTTGCTTTGTTATGGATGGCACTGTAATATTCTGACAAATGTACCAACGCACCCGATAGCATTGTGTGCAATTCATTACTTAAATTAGATATGATAATACACTTCTCCAGTCATAATAATTACACGGAAGACGTGGTCTTGATAAAATTGAAAGTTTAACAGTTGCAGAATAGGTAGATAAGGTGTTTGTTTATGGCTATTGTGATCAAAATGCTCAACAAGCCTGTGCTATGTATGTTGATCGTTATCCTGACAGACAGCATCCATGTGTCCCGACCTTTCATCAGATATTTAATGTATTTAAAGAAACTGGAAGTGTTCAGCCAAAGAAGAAGACACAACCAAGAACTGCAACAAATGAAGATGCCCAAATAAGTGTTTTAGCTGCAGTTGAGGCTAATCCGCACATAAGTAGCAGACAAATTGAGCGAGAATCGGATATTTCAAAAACGTCGGTTTTGAGAATTCTACATCATCATACATTTCACCCTTACCATATTTCTATGCATCAGGAATTGCATGGAAATGATTTGGAGTGCCGTGTAAATTTTTGCCACTGGGCACAAAATAAATTAGAGTGTTCTATTTAGTGAAGAAGCGTCATTCACAAAAAGACTTAACGTAAACTGGCATAACAAGCACTACTGGGCAATGGAAAATCCACAAAGGGTGCAACAAGTGGAACATCAGCAATCCTGGCAGGTTAATGCATGGTGCGGGATTAGGGGGGGACATCTAATTGGCCCTTATTTTACCGATGGCAATCTAAATGTTGCAATGTATGTCGATTTCTTAACTAATGTTTTACCAATTCTACAACAAGATGTTTAACTTCATGACATAATGGAGATGTACTTTCAACATGATGGATGTCCAGCACACATGCAGTTGAAGCAGTATTAAATAGAATATTTAATGGCAGGTGGACTGGTTGTAGCAGCACAATATACCATGGCCTGCACGTTCACTGGACCTTACATCTTCCCACTTCTTTCTTTGGGGAAAATTGGAGGATATTTGTTATCATGATCCATTGACAATGCCTGAAAACATGCATCAGAGTATTGTCAAAGCATGTGCGACAATTACTGAAGGTGATCTACTCGCTGTTGAGACGAATTTCGTTACGCATGTTACCAAATGCATTGAAGCTGAAGGACATAATTTTGAGCATGTGGTTAATACGATTGCTCATGTACAAAAACAGCATGCGTTCCCATAATTTATGATAAGGTCACGAAAGTAAATGTATCACATTGGAGCAACAGAAATAAAGTCCAAACATAACTACTTTTTATTTTAATTTAAAAAACCACATTATTACCAACTGTTCATCTAAACAGATGAGGCATATTATAAGTGTTGGCACATTACAGTGCCATTCATCACAAAGTGAAACAAATGTTCCAAATCAAACATTCATATTTATTTATGTGCTATATGAATATGTAATAAAAATGGGGGTACCCATTTTAAAAAAATGCAGTTTCTATCAATTTGACCTGTGGCAGCACCATCTAGTGGGCCATCCATAACGCCATCTGTCCCCCCCCCCCCCCCCCCCCCCAATCACGCTTGAGCAGATTTGTTGTTCCTATTTTTTCGTTTGATGCTAATTTTGTCAGATACTTGGCCCGAATGGACCACCCTGTGCTACTGAAGCACGACTCGCGCCTGGTCCCGAGTTCAAGTCTCGGTCGGGAACAGGGATTTAATCTGCCAGGAAGTTTCATATCAGCGCACACTCCACTGCAGAGTGAAAATATCATTCTGGAAACATCCCCCAGGCTGTGGTTAAGCCATGTCTCCGCAGTATCCTTCCTTTCAAGAGTGCCAGTTCTGCAAGGTTCGCAGGAGAGCTTCTGTAAAGTTTGGAAGGTAAGAGACGAGATAGTGGCAGAAGTAAAGCTGTGAGGACCGGGCGTGAGTCGTGCTTCGGTAGCTCAGATGGTAGAGCACTTGCCCGCGAAAGGCAAAGGTCCCGAGTTCGAGTCTCTATCGGGCACAGTTTTAATCTGCCAGGAAGTTTCATATCAGCGCACACTCCGCTGCAGAGTGAAAATCTCATTCTGGAATATTAGCTAATGTTTTAAGCACTGAGGAGTCTACGGAAACATTAAAAAGTCAGGTAATCTTCTAAGAACTCTACAACGTGGAACACTGAATGAAACATTAAAGCTACAAGGTAACTGCAGGTTTCAACTGATGTTCAATCAGTTTTATGAATCATTTCTAACAATGTGCCATACAGTGTCAACCAGCAAAGCACTGTTAATTAATGAGACTATTTTAGTTTCGCGTATTCTGTAAATATAATGTCATGAACAACACAGAACTATTCTCATGGTGAGACATTGGATGGATATATTAAATAATCAGACAACCAATAATGCTATTTATTAAAAGCAAATTGTGGTGTTTATGATACATGAAGGGACAGTGTTTTCAATGTAAGTACCACAAAATGAAAATAGTTCTTATCTTAACAAGTTGATAACACTGTTTTAGATCATCATTAGATCAGACGAAAGTAAAATAGTTGTCTTTCTGTTATCTGTTTTGCTAAGAGAGTTGCAGTTGTTTCACATCACCACCCCAAAAAAACTCCCACCGACACCAAAACTGGTCATCATCTTGTGTGGAGCACAATTTATGAAACAATAAATGTGAAGAGCCATCTGATGATGAACCCCTTGGTGCAGAACTGGTAAAGGTGCTATTTGTTTTTAATGAGTAGAATTTTATAAGAATTAACCTGTAACTCACTCTCGACTACTAAACTTTACACTACAAATCAGATGTAAGAATGGAAACCACCAGATAGTGTTGATGCTCACCATGACCATCCTCTGCAGTAAGAATGATCTGGCCATCCTGATTAAGAGTGGCTTCTGTTACACTGTTAAGGTCCACAGCCACATTTTCACCTTGACCTGGGCCAACTTCAGCCAGAGCCTGCAACCAGAACACAACAATTAATTGAAATGCAATCTTGTAATGCTAATTCTTTGACTGTAACACCCAGGTGACAATGAAGCCTTGGATTTTGAGCAATTTTTTACAGTGTCCAAAACAATTAAGCATCCTTGCAAATTCAGGTTGATGGCTACAGATGGCCAAAACTGTTTAACACACATGACACAAGGCTTTAATGACTTTGCTGACAAATTTTTCACAGACTACTTCACTCTCCTAGGACAATTGTAGGAAGAGGTGCCCTACTTGTAATCTGTCTTTCAAGTAATCTCAGACAGCCACAATTATCAACTGACAGTTCTTTGCATTACAAGTTCCACCAACGAGGCACTTATGTGGATGAGCACTATTGTGTGTAAGAAATACAGAATTACAAATGTCATTACTATATGGCAGAGTAAACGTCAGATTATCATCTCTGCTCTTTCTAAAACCACTTAGCTTTGTGTAGACTACCACGGATACTTGCAACACTTTATATAATCAAAATACGGGTTCATTCACAAACAAAAGTTGCTGCATTTCATGCAAAGCTCTGCATAAGCTAGAAATCAGCAGAGTACAAAAACTCAACCCTATGCAGGGCTCATACCCACGATGTTCTTGTGTCTAATGTATCAGTTTCTCAGTATTGTTTTGTTAACACGAGTTCCATAAAGTAGACAAAGACATAATTTTTACTGCTGACAGTTGCAAAAAATCCGTGTCCTGCCTCTGCAAGATGCGTCACTTAAAATGACTCACATTCTACCAACTATTTCAAAAACCATTAGAACTGTCAGATTTCAGTTACTCACACAAGACCTTGTTGTGTTGTTTGAATACTGCCCACTGTTTGAAACTGATACCACAGTACTGAAATTACACTTCCTAATACAGTTATTTGCTATCCCATGCTGCAACATCAATTTCTATGCTACCAATGACACATTACACTACAGATTTTGGTAACTGATGTTACAGAGACACCACCATACCTCACACTGACTGAGACACCACCACCATAGCTCACACTGACCACTTCAAAGATGGCTACAACAGTACCACTGTCCTTATCAAACCTACCAAACAGCAGCAATGTCTCCACTTTGACAGCTGCCACCCATTCCATACCACTAAGTCCCTTCCAAAGAGCCTGGCCACCCATGGTCGTTACATCTCTAGTGACGAGCGGTCCCTTCCAAAATATACCAAGGGTCTCACAGAGGCCTTTACAGATCGTAATTACCCTCCTAACCTTGTACAAAAGTAAATACACATGAATGAGATTTTCATTCTGCAGCGGAGTGTGCGCTGATATTAAACTTCCTGGCAGATTAAAACTGTGTGCCCGACCGAGACTCGAGCTCGGGACCTTTGCCTTTCACACGCAAGTGATCTACCATCTGAGCTACCGAAGCACGACTCTCACCTGGTACTCACAGCCTTACTTCTGCCAGTAACTCGTCTCCTACCTTCCAAACTTTCCAGAAGTTCTCCTTGCAGAACTAGCACTCCTGAAAGAAAGGATATTGTGGAGACATGGCTTAGCCACAGCCTGGGGGATGTTTCCAGAATGATCTGCCAGGAAGTTTCATATCAGCACACACCCCCCTGCAAAGTGAAAATCTCATTCTGGAAACATCCCCTAGGCTGTGGCTAAGCCATGTCTCCGCAATATCCTTTCTTTCAGGAGTGCTAGTTCTGCAAGGTTCGCAGGAGAGTTTCTGGAAAGTTTGGAAGGTAGGAGACGAGGTACTGGCAGAAGTAAGGCTGTGAGTACCGGGCGTGAGTCGTGCTTCGGTAGCTCAGATGGTAGAGCACTTGCCCGCGAAAGGCAAAGGTCCCGAGTTCGAGTCTCGGTCGGGCACACAGTTTTAATCTGCCAGGAAGTTTTAAATACACATGCCTTATCTTTCCAACACCCGGCAATTCCCATAGTCCCACCATCCAGCCACAAAGAAGCATTTCCCCCGTGATTCGGTACCACCCAGGGTTTTTTTTACCTCTCGTCGTGCACTGAAATGAGGAATGTCTTACCCGCTACCCTTCCCACCCCTCCCATAGTGGCATTCTGCTACCTTCCGAACCTACAAAATATCCTCATCCCACCTTACACAACCCCTGCTCTCCACCCCTTGCCTGATGGCTTATACGCCTGTAACAGACCTAGATGCAAGACCCGTCCCATACATCCTCCTCCCACCACCACCACCACCACCACCACCACCACCACCACCACCAGTCCAGTTAATAACATCACCTGTCCCATCAAACCAGACATGTGATCTACAAGCTAAGCTGCAACCAATGGGCTGCATTCTATGTGGTCATGATAACTGAATGGCCACCCACAAACTGTTGCTGAGAAACAATTGGACAACCACAATGCTGAGCATGCCGCCCAGCAAGATGGTGTTCACTTCAATGACTGCTTCACAGCCTGCTCTGTGTGGACCCTTCCCACCAACACCAGCTTTTCTGAATTCTGCAGGTGGGAACTGTCCCTGCAGTATATCCTACATTCCCATAACCCTCCTGGCCTCAATCTTTGTTAGCCATTGTCCTTACCTATATAGCCTCTTCCCTGATCCCATTCAGCACCTCTACTCCAGTGCATCCAGTCTTTTTACATCCCTCCTTTCCTGCTACCCTGCTCTCCCCCACACCCTGCACCAAGCCCTGCTCTCCACCTCGTCCCTGCATGTTTCGAGCAGCACTTTGCCGCCCCCCACCCATACCCTGCTATCTCTCCCCGAGACTGTGTGTGTGTGTGTGTGTGTGTGTGTGTGTGTGTGTGTGTGTGTGTGTGTGTGTGTGTGTGTGTGTGTGTGTGTGTGTGTGTGTGTGTGTGTGAGCGCGCGCGCACGTGCAAGAGAGTGAGAATCTATTTCTGACAAAGGTCTTGTTGGCTGAAAGCTAATTTTCTGCCAGTCTTTTTGTTGTGCCTTTCTGTGACTGAGCATCTCTGCTATATGGTAAGTAGCAACTATCCTTTTCATAATACTGTTACATTCCATCCCGGATTTTCCATTGTTTAAACAATGAAGAACTCTCAGGGCTCCAATATGTGATGTCCATTGTGCCCTGGAGTGCATCAATGATGGCTAATGGAAGCTCCGACATCTCAATTGTGTGAAACTCTGAACTATACCATTTGCCATACTGACATGGCTGCTTGCTCTCCTACCACAGCAGCCATCTTTAATTCCATTTCTTATCAAACAAACGTCATTCAATCTTATAAAAATGAAGATGATTTCAGAGTAAGAGATATGAAAGCAATATGCGACTTCTCACGTCTGTAAACCCTTCTTTAAAAACAACAAATAGATCTTTTTTGTGAGAATTCTCTAGCAGTGATTATAGCACCATTGCAGTTTCAGCAATGGGTTTTATCCAGCTTTTGTAGGTTAAACATAAATTTACCTACAAACAGCTTACCGTGACACTCTGGACTTGAGCAGTTGTACCATCAGGTAATGTGATGATAGGATTATTTGGGTCCACCTGGATGATGGAGACTGTACCATCTGCGTTGCTAATTGTCTGCAGAACTGCTGGAGCATACTGCGCTGTCACCTGTAATGTAAGCATTTAAAAAATTTAAAATTTAGAAATGCGGCTGGTATAATGTTAAATATGTTATTGGAGAATCCTTCAGTGAGCTAAGGCCAAGTATTATGTTGACAAGATTGTTGAACACAGTGATTAGTAATCAGTAATTATCAGTATAGTGTGAACATTTAATCAAATATTTTCAATTTGACATAACATTGTTTTAAGTATAAGGTAGCTTTGTGGGATAGAAACACCTTTGCCCTCAAGGTTTGTATACATGTCTACTGTATTGTCCCTTCTCTCCTATCCATAACTCTTAGATGCTGCACATATGAAGGGTTCAGAATTTACACGGACCAAATCCATTAACCCTTTAACACTCACAATATTTGATATGGTTCTGTTGTTAACAGATGGTGGTTAAATATTTGGACACTTCCATTATGCTCGAATCTCTCTGTAAGTAACCATTAGATTTGAACCTTATCGCCCGAAATACTGTAGCCAAACATTCTGTGGTGAAATATGTAGCCACTTTTGTTGAGGACAGCTTTCACTAGTTAGTGCTGCCACCTACCTGAACTGTGGCTAACTATTTGTTCCATGTTCATTCCGCCATTTGGGGTATCGCCTTTCATCAATGTTTTATATAAAATGTTCAAAACCATGGAGCCGACTCTTTATTTACACATTATTTGATATTGTATTTACACAGACACCATTTTCACGAAAGTTGTTATGACTTTTCAAGTTTTACATTCATAAAATAGCAAACAACTGATTTGTGTTCTGTCAACTGTTAATCTTTATGAACATATCCATGTTGTTCTCTGATCAAACTGCAGTAACAACTTTAGTGTCTGAGGTAAACTTTTGGCTGCTTACTGTTTCTTACATTCTGCACTAACGAGTTATGGGAACAAATAAATTACTTGACACATTAAGGCCTTACGACTTTACATCTACTTTTTCATGTTGTGAGTTTCCATGTATCTTGTGTCAAATTACGTGTTGTTAAACATGACTAGTGTTATGTGTAATACTATTATGTTGTTCAAGGGCTAAGTTCTCATTTATTTTTCTCATAAAACGTCCAGAAATAATTAAACGGCAGATGGACTGGAGAACCTCAGGGATGAAGGCAGAAATTGCCCTCTTGTAGAGAGCAGTGATGATCAGCCTTTCAACTCTGATTTAGAAGCTGACAATGATGCGGACAATGTCAACAATATCAGTGTGGCCACTGTCAGCACAAGGTAGTCAGAAGACAATGATGATCCATTTGTATGAGCAACGGAGAGGTGTTGATTTACATATTTCTGTTACTGAACTGTAGGCCTTCCTTGGGGTTCCGAACGTGATGGGGTAACATGTTTTACCAACTTTTGAGCTATACTAGTCAGCTGATGATGATATTAGTGTGCCAAGAATTTCTAAGGTAATGTCACTTAAGAGATTTCTCAAAGTTATAAGAAACTGTCACCTCAATGGCAGTGAAAAAATGCCACAAAGAGGTAGCCAACACTTTGACAAGCTGTACAAAGTTAGGTTGTTGGTAAAAAATCTTAATAAAGTTTACAACAGTGTTTTCAATCAGAGTAGATACTGGTCTGTAGACTAGTGCATGGTAGGTTTCAAAGATAGGACTTATGTGAAATAATACGTCCCTGAAGACTGTAAAGTGTGGTTTCAAGTTATGGAGCACTGTCTTGTGCAGAAGCAGGGTTTTTATTAGTATATGAAGGGAAAAGTGCAGAAATTAATAAGTTTATCTTCGGTGAAGGAGTAGTGCTAAGCTTGACAAATGTGTTCCAGTCAAATGGTTACTGTGTCTTCAGATTCTCCCCCCCCCCCCCTCCCCGACCACCTATACCATTGCTTCAAAATCCTCTCTCTCGGACACCTGTTTGCAAGTGGAACTACGGAGAGAAACAGAAAATTTTACCCAAAACATATTTGTGCAAAGACACTTAGCTAAAAATAGTCAGCAAGAGTCATTTTGTTTCAACAGGAGAGTTAGCAGTCTGTAAATGTAAGGACAAAAGCAAAAAATGTCTTATAATTGGATCAAATATTCACAATCGAAATGCACTGACGTTTGGCAGGAGGAGGAAAAGTCTGGGGAGAAAGAGCACATTCCATGCCTTTTGTGTATACATGATAAAAACAAATACATCAACTTATGTCTTTCTACTCTATTTCCTCTAAGTTTAGGAGATGGTGGATGAAATTGTTATATTTTCTCATAGATTCTGCTACTGTGAACTCACACATTATATACAAGACAACTACGCAACTGTCAACATTAAGAGAAAAGCCGATAACACGTTTTGAAATTCTGTAAGCTGCTCACAGATGAGCTGACAAAGTTATTGCAGTAGGCTACTGAAAGGGAGAAGACCAAATGTTGCAGTAGCAAGTTCAAGTTACAAGACACAAAAGACAAGTGGCAAAGTTTAAAATCATTGCGAAAATTTACGATGTTGGGAATCATTTACCAGTCAGCGGTAGAGGCAGAAGTACTTACTGAAGCACAAAGAAAGTTGTCAAAAGCTCTAATATTATCTGCAAATCCTGTCAAGGGGCCTCGGGTATTGACCGTTTTGTACCATTTCATGGTTAATTTTGAGATTTTACATGCGCTGTAATAAATTCAGCATGGTGTTAAGAGAGACTTTTTTTGGAACACTTGTTCTTTGGTTTAAAATTTACATTCAATTACATTCAGCAATTAAGCAATGTTTTCTTTTTTATACAGAATAAATAAACCATTATGAGTGAACACAAGTTTAGGAAAAAGTGTCCGTATATTTGGCCACTTCTTACATGCCGCTTTAAGGGCAAAGTTGCTAAATATTAAGCCACCCAATACTGAGAAAACTAAGAATAATATTCAGTAGACAATTACAGTGTTACCATGACTGATATGGAATTAATTTCCCAAAAACAGTCCCTCTGAATTAAGAATAATAATTTGCCCATTCAGAGATAAATGTGGTGGATAAGAATTTAGCCTGCAAGTGTCAATGGTTTAAGTCAATTATAAGAGATACAACTGAAATGGTAAGCCACTTGTATTAATTAACGACACAATTTATGTAATTTTTGTGGTTTATATATCTTTGGTGTTCAAATGGGCTAGGATATTGGTTTATATCTTCTAACTATAGAACTACTGCTTGAAAATTGTTTGATATGACATAAGATTTATCATTAACATTAGTTTTACATTACAAAATATACAAATCTGGTTCCTACTATATTAACAGACCTTTCATATAATCAGATTTCAGAGAAGTGGTACTTACAAAGCCTGTAGTACTATTACACTTTTCATAACTGTATATTGAAGTATATCTATATCTACAGCAATAACCCACAAGCCACTGTACTGTGTGTGGTGGAGGGTATCCCATACCGCTACTTGCCATTTCCCCCCCTGTTGCATTCGCAAATACAGCAAGGGAAAAACGACTATCTGTAAGCCTCCGTATGAGCACTAGTTTCTTGTATCTTATCCCCATGGTCCTTACACGCCATGTATGCTGGCGGCAGTAGAATTGTTTTGCAGTCAGCTTGAAATGACGATTCTCTGAATTCTCTCATCAGTATTTCTCATAAAAAGAAGTCTCTTTCCCTCCAGGGATTCCCATTTGAGTTTCTGAAGCATCTCTGTAACACTTACATGTTGTTCAAATCTACCACTAACAAATCTAACAGCCCACCTCTGAACTGCTTTAGTTTCTTGCTTCAATCTGATCTGGTAAGGATCCCAAACATTCGAACAGCACTCGAGAATAGGTTGCACCAGCTTCCTACGTGTGGTCTCCTTTACAGGTGACCCACTATTTCCCTGAAATTTTCCCTTTAAACCAAAGCTGACCATTTGCCTTCCTTTCCACAGTTCTCACATGCTCGTTCCACCTCATATTGCCCTACAATGTTACACTCAGATATATCAATGACCTGACACTGTCAAGCAGGACATACTGTATCTGAATACTGCAGATTTTATCTTCCTACTCATCCACATTAACTTACATTTTTCTACATTTATGGCTGGCTGCCATTCATCACACCAACTGGAAATTTTGTGTAAGTCATCTTGTATCTTCCTACAGTCACTCATGTTCAACAACTTACGGTACATCACAACATCATCAGCAAACAACTGCAGACTGCTGCCCACCCTGTACACCAAATCATTTATGTTTATAGAGAACAACATTGGTCCTATCACACTTCACTGGGGCACTCCTGATGATATCCTTGTCTCTGAGGAACATGCGCTGTTGAGGACAACATACTGGGTTCTATTAAGAAGTCTGAGCCACTCACATATATGTGAACTTCCTTAACATCCTAGTCATAAAACATGTTATCATTATCATCCTGCAAAGTTACATTAGTGAAATGTGTTCAAATCACACTGAATGTTTTTGAAGTATGCACGATGGTATTGGTGGCTTGTATGTGTGCATACTCAAAGAAAGTAGGCTACCTGCATACCAAAGGACAGTGTTCAAATGGCTCTGAGCACTATGGAACTTAACACCTGAGGTCATCAGTCCCCTAGACTTAGAACTACTTAAACCTAACTAACCTAAGGATATCGCACACATCCATGCCCGAAGCAGGATTTAAACTTGCAACTGTAGCAGCAGTGCAGTTCTGGACTGAAGCGCCTAGAATCGCTCGGCCAAAATGGCCAGCGGAGGACAGTGTGAAGCTATTTGAACCAGTGCAGTGAATATCCTCATGTTGGAAAACAATGGCAGCCATATGGTGGAACCAAATGCTGCAGACAAGAGCCTGCTGGCAAGCCAAAATGTACAAGAAACTGTTTGCCAGCACTGGCAGTTAATGATGGTCTGGACTGACAAAATCAAAGCACGTGTGCTGGTGATCTTTCTTGAACAATATTACAGAAACTATTCAGTAAAAAAATCTGATTTTTGTTATTTATAGCTTTATGTGTCAGCTTGATTATAAAGTGCCGATCATTTTGTTAACGGTCATAGTTACTGTGATACTTTGCATTTAAGTAATACATTGTATGAAATTCAAATAGATTGGAATAAAAAAATGGGGTTGCTATGTTTTCACTTTTGGTGCACATTACATCATATGCTGCTGCATGTGAAATTTAGCTAACATACTGAATTTTTCTTTAAATTGTAGGTGGTTTATATGCGTCTCCAGCCTTGAGAAAATGAATTTTAAGTGGTGCATTCAGGTCCACCCATGCATGCCACAATAATTCAAAGAGAACTATTCATGAACCTGCATCATATTTCATAAATGGTTCTAAGGCATCAAAACGAGGCTCTGGCAAGCTGTAATAAGGGGAGTCCTCTTGATGCAAACTTGCGGACAAGTGTGAAGTGACTGATACACAGTAAGCACAGTATGATGGCATCATTCTGAGAGATCAGGGGGGAAGTATGCCACATGTTGGTGGTGCCTTTGATTGATCTCGGGTTGTTAAGGGGCATAGTAGCTTGCCATTCCATATCGCAGGTTTTCAAACTTTGATATCGCAGTTGTAGTTGTAGGTCTGTGCCAGATACTCAGAGTTCAAGTTTGTCTCATGCAGTTGCTTCTTTAGCTAATTTGTCAGCGAGTTCATTTCCTGGAATAACCACATGCCTCAGTGTCCAGATGAATGTTGCCATCATTCCAGAGCTGTGGAGAAAACTTGTAGGTCTTGGATGTAAGCAAACAGAACTTCTTTGGGTAGCACTGTATGCAGCTTATGGAGTCTCAAGAAACCCAATAAGCAGGGAGAGTTAATGAACTGCAAAGCCCATGACATGGCAACCAATCATGCAGTGTATATGCTGCATGCGCTCGGCAAAGAATACTTCTCGGACCCCTTTACAAGTGCAAAAGCACCCAGGAATGTCAAGAGGCAGCTCTCACGTACACAGATGAGATGCGGCAGTCAGAGGTCTTTGGTTAGAGCTTCCAATTGTATCTCTGCAGGTCTACCCATTTTTTGGTATTCTGCACGTAGTCTAAACTGTTGGTTGCAAAGCAACAGTTGAGTAATACTCTATGTCGGACATGTTCTAACAAACTCACAACTGATGGTACTACCAAGCCATAAGCGAAACACACGTAATCTAGATAGGAGCTTTGTAGGATTGGTGCAGGTGCTGCTGAGAAATCTGAGGGCATTAAGTTTCCTTGTGCAAATTGAGCTGATATTTTGTACACAAGTTAACTTGTTGCCAAACAAAAGGCCTAAAAAATCAAAGTTTCAACAACTTCTAATAACTGGTAACTGAAGTAAAGTTCTGGGTGCAGGTGCACAGTCCTCAGGCTACGAAGGTGAATAATGCACGTCTTTGTATAAACAAATTGTTATTCAAGACTCAAGGCCCAATTATATACTTTACATGTGGCCACTTGAAGTATACGTTCTGCGGTACACAATGGTGCAGAGCTGTGATACAGACAAAGATCGTCCACATACAGTGATGGTTAGACTAAGTCCCACTGCAGTCACTATTCCATTGATGGTGACTGAAGGGAGTTCCTCTCAAAACCAACCCCTGAGGGACCCTAGTTTCCTGTACATATAGTATGTCGAAGGCTGAACCTATCTGGACCTGAAACAGTTGGAGGGAGGAGAAATTCTTGATACAATAGATAGCAGCACTGTAAGCAATATGATGGTGTTGGGTGGTATCAAATGTTTTCTGCAGATCAAATGCGATCATATGTTGGCATTGAGAAAAAGCACTGCATACTGTAGATCTGAGATGAATCTGTTGGTTTGTGGTGGAGCGGAATGTTCAAAATGCAATAAATGTCCTCCGACTTTCAGGCATCAAAACAGGAGTCGATCGACCATTCTTTTAAATAAGTTACACAAACAGTTCGTTAGTCAGACTGGGCAAGAATCAGCCAAAATTTTAGGGTCTTTCCCCTGTTTCAGGATAGGAATAATACCGTATTTATTTGAGTATAAGATGACCCTGAATATAAGACAACCCCATATTTTTAAGAGGCTCCTTGAGAAAAAAATTATTTTTAAAATACTGTGACTAATCAAAATTACAAACTATTTTGTTGACACAACCCGCCCCTCCCCCTTTTTCTTCTTCCTTCAAATACACATTGGATATCACTTGTATACTGACATGATACTATTACACCATCTCTTGCTTCCAAACATATCACTTGCCTGTCAATCACTCATTGGCTCTGTAGAAACAGCTGACACACCCCCTTTCATTCTCGTCACATGACCCAGCGAGTGTTGACAACATAGTAGCAAGATGTACATAACAAAGCCACTGGCCCCTATTTAGACTTGACTGTCTCCTGGAGAAGCTACCTACTATTGTTGAGTATTTGTCCAATTTTAAAATCACTTCAATTCCGACTACAAATAGATTCAGGCAAACTGCAGTTTAAATGTGATACATGTTCATAATAAGCCAAAGTATGTGGTATAGATTACCACAGTTGGCAATATCATGAAATTTGTTGCTTACTCACCACTCCCCTACCTGGAATTATCCAAGCTCTCAGCCAAGATTGTGTCACTGTTCCCTTCCAACCCTCCTGTAGTGCTGAGCTTGAGCAGCTGTGAAAAACAGACCACAGTATCTTCTAATGTGCAGCTCATATGTAAAAACAACTAATACACAACTAAAAGAAAGCTAGTACGATTCAGCCCCGTTCTTGAACTTTCACTCACCCTACGATCTAGTGAAGCTTGTTGGTACTACCTCCATGACAAGTCTTGCCACTGTAATTTATTCTCACTATAACAATTACAGTCATTTTAATATGATATTTCTTTTGTTAGACAGCCGTGTGGAGTGGCTGCGTGGTTTGAAGCACCATGTCACGGATTGTGCGGAAACTCCTGCCAGAGGTTAGAGTCCTCCCACGGGCACGGGTGTGTATGTTGTTGTTAACGTAAGTTAGTTAAAGTAGTGTATAAGTCTAGGGACTGATTACCTCAGCAGTTTGGTCCCTTAGGAATTCATACACACATTTTTGCTAAACATTTCATTCTGGATTGAGTTTCCTTCTTGTTTCAACTGAATGTCACCACTACGTTATAAAGCTGATTAAAAACTGGTAATGTTCTTACCTGGTATTCTAATACATGAACAGTAACTGAGTTTCTCATTGTGATACAGTTAGTAAATCAGTCCCTCATAACCAAATAAAGTATTGATCTGTGTTCTGAATCAACTAATGTTGTCTGAAGGACATTTCCATTTTTTTAATGTTACCGTTACTTAAAAAGTGACATTAATGTTTGTACACTCCTGGAAATGGAAAAAAGAACACATTGACACCGGTGTGTCAGACCCACCATACTTGCTCCGGACACTGCGAGAGGGCTGTACAAGCAATGATCACACTCACGGCACAGCGGACACACCAGGAACCGCGGTGTTGGTCGTCGAATGGCGCTAGCTGCGCAGCATTTGTGCACCGCCGCCGTAAGTGTCAGCCAGTTTGGCGTGGCATACGGAGCTCCATCGCAGTCTTTAACACTGGTAGCATGCCGCGACAGCGTGGACGTGAACCGTATGTGCAGTTGACGGACTTTGAGCGAGGGTGTATAGTGGGAATGTGGGTAGCCGGTTGGACGTACCGCCGAATTGCTCAACACGTGGGGCATGAGGTCTCCACAGTACATCGATGTTGTCGCCAGTGGTCGGCGGAAGGTGCACGTGCCCGTCGACCTGGGACCGGACCGCAGCGACGCACGGATGCACGCCAAGACCGTAGGATCCTACGCAGTGCCGTAGGGGACCGCACCGCCACTTCCCAGCAAATTAGGGACACTGTTGCTCCTGGGGTATCGGCGAGGACCATTCGCAACCGTCTCCATGAAGCTGGGCTACTGTCCTGCACACCGTTAGGCCGTCTTCCGCTCACGCCCCAACAATGTGCAGCCCGCCTCCAGTGGTGTCGCGATAGGCGTGAATGGAGGGACGAATGGAGACGTGTCGTCTTCAGCGATGAGAGTCGCTTCTGCCTTGGTGCCAATGATGGTCGTATGCGTGTTTGGCGCCGTGCAGGTGAGCGCCACAATCAGGACTGCATACGACCGAGGCACACAGGGCCAACACCCGGCATCATGGTGTGGGGAGCGATCTCCTACACTGGCCGTACACCTCTGGTGATCGTCGAGGGGACACTGAATAGTGCACGGTACATCCAAACCATCATCGAACCCATCGTTCTACCATTCCTAGACCGGCAAGGGAACTTGCTGTTCCAACAGGACAATGCACGTCCGCATGTATCCCGTGCCACCCAACGTGCTCTAGAAGGTGTAAGTCAACTACCCTGGCCAGCAAGATCTCCAGATCTGTCCTCCATTGAGCATGTTTGGGACTGGATGAAGCGTCGTCTCGCGGTCTGCACGTCCAGCACGAACGCTGGTCCAACTGAGGCGCCAGGTGGAAATGGCATGGCAAGCCGTTCCACAAGACTACATCCAGCATCTCTACGATCGTCTCCATGGGAGAATAGCAGCCTGCATTGCTGCGAAAGGTGGATATACACTGTACTAGTGCCGACATTGTGCATGCTCTGTTGCCTGTGTCTATGTGCCTGTGGTACTGTCAGTGTGATCATGTGATGTATCTGACCCCAGGAATGTGTCAATAAAGTTTCCCCTTCCTGGGACAATGAATTCACGGTGTTCTTATTTCAATTTCCAGGAGTGTATATGGTATCCATACATGTGTGAGTTGTAAACCTGTTCCAATGCAACAAAAGCTTGTCAGATGATACAATTTAATGCTAGCTCCTCCTGTGTTTCACAAAATTGTCAAATTTTATTCAGAGCAATAGACTGCATCTCAACACATTGCTAAAGCATTGCAGAACTGTCATTCACTCAATGGAACATTGTATGATTCAAAGCCTTGTGCATGGGAGGATAAGGAGTTTTGCTCTGCCAGGTGTTTTGAATCAAGAAGGTATGATGTCAATTACTGTACGAGGAACGCGAGCAGCTGCTGCTGGGTAATCCGCTGAAATTTCATCCACAGTACATGGCAGGCCAAGATCAATGTACAGTGTATTAAAATTCGGAGAGGACATTAAAATGTGGCGTACCATCAGAACTTGCCCACATGGGCAGAACGGCGCCGGTGCAGCCGTCAGCAGATGGCAGTGGCTGAACCGGCAGTGTTCAATCCGTAACCGGGCCAAAACGACCTCCTCCCGCCAAAAAGGGCGTGAAGAGGTCATCCAAGCCGTGGGGAGAGGTTTCAAGGCCTGAAGTTTGTTTTCAGTAAGTGCAGACCAATTGGCATGCCACAGCGATAAAATGCACTGACAAATGACCCTGGTAAAATAAGATGGGGGCACACAACAATAAGCTGTCCGAGGCTGGAGGACCGCAGCCTTGGCCGTGGGATCTGCAGCTTCGTTCCCAGGGATACCAACATGGCCAGGAACCCACATAAAGGTAACCGGAGAACCGTACGCCACCAGCTGCTGAAGAGAGCGTTGGATCCAGTGCATGAAAGGGTGAACCGGATACGGATCACTGAGGCTCTGGATGGCGCTAAGGGAATCAGAGCAGATGACATAAGCAGAATGTTGGTGGCAGTGGATGTAAAGAACAACCTGATAGAGGGCAAATAGCTCAGCTGTGAAGACCGAACAACGGCCATGGAGCCGGTATTTGAAACTGTGTGCCCCGACAATAAAAGAACACCCGACACCGTCATTGGTCTTAGAGCCATCTGCTTAAATGAAGACCGCATTAATGAACGAAGTTTGACAAACCGTAAGTGGTATACCGAAGCTGGGGTAACCTCCTTTAGGAGCAAGCTGAGGTCAAGGTGATCGCGAATCTGAGCCTGGAGCCAAGGTGGCGTTTGGCTCTCACCCACTCTAAAGGTTGCAGGAAGTGAATAATCAAGGTGCTGATGGAGGCGACGAAAGCGAACTCCAGAGGATAGCAAGAGCAGATACATACAACCCATACTGACGGTTGAGAGAGTCATCAAAAAAGAAACGATAAGACGGGTGGTCGGGCACTGATAATAGCCGACATGCATACTGACAAAGCAGTATATCGCGCCGGTAGGTTAGTGGCAATTCACCGGCTCAGCATGAAGACTCTTGACAGGACTAGTATAGAACATCCGATTGCAAGATGTAAATCCCCCAAGTTGTATACAGTTGAGGCGGCGTAATATGGATGGCCATGCAGAGGAGTATACAAAGCTCCCATAATCCAGCTTTGAGCGGTCGATCGACCGATATAGGCAAAGTAGGACGGTCCGATCCACTCCCCACGATATACCGCTGAGAACACGGAGGACATTTAGGGAACGGGTACAAAGGGCAGTTAAATATGACACACGTGGAGACCAGCTAAGTTCCTGGCATGTGTAAGACCTAAAAATTTGGTGGTCTTCACAAATGGGAGAGCAACGGAACCGAGATGTAAGGATGGTGTGAGAAACTCTTTGGAGCACCAGAAGTTAATACAGACCGTTTTATCGACAGAAAAACAGAAGCCATTGGCGACACTCCAGGAGTAAAGACAGCTCTGAAGGCAGCGCTCCAGGAAACATGTACGCTGCGCGCTGCAGTAAATAGTAAAATCAAGCACGAAAAGTGGGCCTGACACATCAGCTGCAAGCAGTCCATTATTGGAGGGGGAGCAGGGGGGGGAGGAGTCCGAGGGGGAGCAGGGGGGGGAGGAGTCCGAGGGGGAGCAGGGTGGGGGAGGAGTCCGGGGGGGAGCAGGGGGTGGGAGGAGTCCGAGGGGGAGCAGGGTGGGGGAGGAGTCCGAGGGGGAGCAGGGGGGGGGGAGGAGGAGTCCGAGGGGGAGCAGGAGGAGGAGGAGGAGGAGGAGGAGTCCGAGGGGGAGGAGGAGGAGGAGGAGGAGGAGTCCGAGGGGGAGGAGGAGGAGGAGGAGGAGGAGGAGGAGTCCGAGGGGGAGGAGTCCGAGGGGGGGGGAGGAGGAGGAGGAGGAGTCCGAGGGGGAGGAGGAGGAGGAGGAGTCCGAGGGGAAGGAGGAGGAGGAGGAGTCCGAGGGGAAGGAGGAGGAGGAGGAGTCCGAGGGGAAGGAGGAGGAGGAGGAGGAGTCCGAGGGGAAGGAGGAGGAGGAGGAGGAGTCCGAGGGGGAGGAGGAGGAGGAGGAGTCCGAGGGGGAGGAGGAGGAGGAGGAGTCCGAGGGGGAGGAGGAGGAGGAGGAGTCCGAGGGGGAGGAGGAGGAGGAGGAGTCCGAGGGGGAGGAGGAGGAGGAGGAGTCCGAGGGGGAGGAGGAGGAGGAGGAGGAGTCCGAGGGGGAGCAGGAGGAGGAGGAGTCCGAGGGGGAGCAGGAGGAGGAGGAGTCCGAGGGGGAGCAGGAGGAGGAGGAGTCCGAGGGGGAGCAGGAGGAGGAGGAGTCCGAGGGGGAGCAGGAGGAGGAGGAGTCCGAGGGGGAGCAGGAGGAGGAGGAGTCCGAGGGGGAGCAGGAGGAGGAGGAGTCCGAGGGGGAGCAGGAGGAGGAGGAGTCCGAGGGGGAGCAGGAGGAGGAGGAGTCCGAGGGGGAGCAGGAGGAGGAGGAGTCCGAGGGGGAGCAGGAGGAGGAGGAGTCCGAGGGGGAGCAGGAGGAGGAGGAGTCCGAGGGGGAGCAGGAGGAGGAGGAGTCCGAGGGGGAGCAGGAGGAGGAGGAGTCCGAGGGGGAGCAGGAGGAGGAGGAGTCCGAGGGGGAGCAGGAGGAGGAGTCCGAGGGGGAGCAGGAGGAGGAGTCCGAGGGGGAGCAGGAGGAGGAGTCCGAGGGGGAGCAGGAGGAGGAGTCCGAGGGGGAGCAGGAGGAGGAGTCCGAGGGGGAGCAGGAGGAGGAGTCCGAGGGGGAGCAGGAGGAGGAGTCCGAGGGGGAGCAGGAGGAGGAGTCCGAGGGGGAGGGGGAGGGGGAGTAGGAGGGGGAGTAGGAGGGGGAGTAGGAGGGGGAGTAGGAGGGGGAGTAGGAGGGGGAGGGGGAGTAGGAGGGGGAGTAGGAGGGGGAGTAGGAGGGGGAGGAGGAGTAGGAGGGGGAGGAGGAGTAGGAGGAGGAGTAGGAGGGGGAGGAGGAGTAGGAGGGGAGGAGGAGTAGGAGGGGGAGGAGGAGTAGGAGGGGAGGAGGAGTAGGAGGGGGAGGAGGAGTAGGAGGAGTAGGAGGGGGAGGAGGAGTAGGAGGGGGAGGAGGAGTAGGAGGGGGAGGAGGAGTAGGAGGGGGAGGAGGAGTAGGAGGGGGAGGAGGAGTAGGAGGGGGAGGAGGAGTAGGAGGGGGAGGAGGAGTAGGAGGGGGAGGAGGAGTAGGAGGGGGAGGAGGAGTAGGAGGGGGAGGAGGAGTAGGAGGGGGAGGAGGAGTAGGAGGGGGAGGAGGAGTAGGAGGGGGAGGAGGAGTAGGAGTAGGAGGGGGAGGAGGAGTAGGAGGGGGAGGGGGAGGAGGAGTAGGAGGGGGAGGAGGAGTAGGAGGGGGAGGAGGAGTAGGAGGGGGAGGAGGAGTAGGAGGGGGAGGAGGAGTAGGAGGGGGAGGAGGAGTAGGAGGGGGAGGAGGAGTAGGAGGGGGAGGAGGAGTAGGAGGGGGAGGAGGAGTAGGAGTAGGAGGGGGAGGAGTAGGAGGGGGAGGAGTAGGAGGGGGAGGAGTAGGAGGGGGAGGAGGAGTAGGAGGGGGAGGAGGAGTAGGAGGGGGAGGAGGAGTAGGAGGGGGAGGAGGAGTAGGAGGGGGGAGGAGGAGTAGGAGGGGGGAGGAGGAGGGGGGAGGTGTTGGGGGTGAGGAGGGGGGAGGAGGGGGAGGAGGTGTTGGTGGTGAGGAGGGAGTAGGAGGGGGGGAGGTGTTGGGGGGGGGGAGGAGGAGGGGAGAAGGAGGCAAGGAGAAGGAGGCAAGGTAAAAAGGAAGGAAGACAGTGAGAGAGGGAGAAGGACAAAGATAGGAAACAAACAAAGGAAGGAAGAAACCAGAATAAGCGAAAAACCACAAATGTAAGTTGTTGAACCGTCCGTCTCTGGACGCAGGGGCAAACTACTGCCTTGAGGGGGAGGGACTCCGTTTAGTCGCCTTTCACGACTGGCAGGAATACCTCGTGCCTATTTTTACCCCGAATCCGCAGGAGGGACTACTGTGGATGGAGGATGGTCACAAATGCGATAGAGTTTAGTCCCTATTTCAGACAATGGAATGTGGTCTCCCATACATGATACATACTTTTCCCACCATCTCTGCTTTCTCTTCTTTATTATGAACTGCAGTTTTACTCGAGGTCTTTTGAATGATGTTCCGCACAAGGATGGCGCTTTGTGTTGTAGAAGTGCCCATCAAAACTTTCTAGTAGCTGCAGCCATTTCTTCAGACCACTGTGGCGCAGGTAACCAGTGGTAATGGCATAAAGAATAGGATATAGTTATTTCCACAGTGTGTATAACTGTGTCAATAATGCCCTGTACCACTCCTTTGACATTTTTCTCTTGACCGGTTTGAAAAGTAGCTTTGATGATGAAAGCTTGCCAGTTGGCTTTCCAAAGTGAGCAATGCAGTGTATGTTCCACTCATTGGCGATTTGAGAAAGAGTGAATGATAGGAAAGTTTTTGCCTTCACAATGGTTGCAATGGACACACCATTGGAACATGGGTGACATACTTGGGCTGCAGACTGTAAGATCGATGGCCGATTAAGTTCCATGGACCATACTGAAATGTGTTGCAGCTCCAGTGTTAAAGAGGCAGACTTGCAGTTCTGAAATTAATTGTTCCAGTACTTGACCCCTTCTAGATATGGTTTCATTGCATCAAAGAGGATTTTGGACACTCAAGTCCCCCCCCCCCCCCCCCCCCCCATAGCAGGAAATGTGGACACAACCATTCAACTAGCTTGAACAGTTGGTGATATGCTATAAACCTATTCAGAGATAGGTAGGTGTTCCATACTATTAGCGTAACAGACACACGAACAGCCACAGCTCCTGACGCAGCAGTTACTGGCACCTGCTCACTGAACGTGTCACAGCATTTGAGGGTACATACTCCTCCAGACGCCCTCTAGACATTAATGCAAGTTTTACAGTAGGATTTTGTAGCTTTTAATAGTAGTGAGTTGGGGTTCTGAGAACCGTGTCTCCTGAAATGCCACACTAACTGCAGAGTAAGCAGCCATTAAGTGATGGAGTTCTGATACATGCTGCTGATCGGCATTACAGTCCCATTGAAGGGAAGTCAGGGTTGGGATCTCAGGAAGCCGTGAATGGAAAATGAGAGTATGAATTACTTTTTTTTGCTGAGTCATGTTCCACCTGAAAGTGAGATTCTTCATATGTACAGCCTCTACGTAGATGGGAGACGAGACTGACAAGAACAGAATTTGGCTTAATTTTTGATTTCATGTTCTTTTCCCAGTGAGATTTCGGGTTCCTGTGAGTGTTTTCGTGAGTGTTTTCCTGTCCCAACTACTGGGACAGAAGAGGGCATTCTTTTTTTATGACATCTACATCTACATCCATACTCCACAAGCCACCTGACAGTGTGTGGCGGAGGGTACCTTGAGTACCTCTATTGGTTCTCCTTCTATTCCAGTCTCGTATTGTTCGTGGAAAGAAGGATTGTCAGTATGCCTCTGTGTGGGCTCTCATCTCTCTGATTTTATCCTCATGGTCTCTTCGCAAGATATACGTAGGAGGGAGCAATATACTGCTTGACTCTTCGGTGAAGGATTACTAAATGATCCTGTAACGAAGTGCGCTGCTCTGTGTTGGATCTTCTCTATCTCTCCTATCAACCCTATCTGGTGCAGATCCCACACTGCTGAGCAGTATTCAAGCAGTGGGCGAACAAGCGTACTGTAACCTACTTCCTTTGTTGTCGGATTGCATCATTTCCTTAGGATTCTTCCAATGAATCTCAGTCTGGCATCTGCTTTACCGACGATCAACTTTATATGATCATTCCATTTTAAATCACTCCTAATGCGTACTCCCAGATAATTTGTGGCATTAATTGCTTCCCGTTGCTGACCTGCTATATTGTAGCTGAATGATAAGGGATCTTTCTTTCCATGTATTCACAGCACATTACACTTGTCTACATTGGGATTCAATTGCCATTCACTGCACCACGTGTCAATTCGCTGTAGATCCTCCTGCATTTTAGTACAATTTTCCATTGTTACAACCTCTCGATATACCACAGCATCATCCGCAAAAAGCCTCAGTGAACTTCTGATGTCATCCACAAGGTCATTTGTGTATATTGTGAATAGCAACGGTCCTACGACACTCCCCTGCGGCACACCTGAAATCACTCTTACTTCGGAAGACATCTCTCCATTGAGAATGAAATGCTGCGTTCTGTTATCTAGGAGCTCTTCAATCCAATCACACAATTGGTCTGATAGTCCATATGCTCTTACTTTGTTCATTAAACGACTGTGGGGAACTGTATCGAACGCCTTGCAAAGGTCAAGAAACACGGCATCTACCTGGGAACCCATGTCTATGGCCCTCTGAGTCTCATGGACGAACAGCGCGAGCTGGGTTTAACACGACCGTCTTTTTCGAAACCGATGCCGATTCCTACAGAGTAGATTTCTTGTCTCCAGAAAAGTCATTATACTCTAACATAATACGTGTTCCAAAATTCTACAACTGATCGACGTTAGAGATATAGGTCTATAGTTCTGCACATCTGTTCTCCCTTCTTGTAAACGGGCATGACCTGTGCCCTTTTCCAATCCTTTGGAACGCTACGCTCTTCTAGAGACCTACAGTACACCGCTGCAAGAAGGGGGGCACGTTCCTTCGCGCACTGTGTGTAAAATCTAACTGGTATCCCATCAGGTCCAGCGGCCTTTCCTCTTTTGAGCGATTTTAATTGTTTCTCTATCCCTCTGTCGTCTATTTCGATATCTACCATTTTATCATCTGTGCAACAATCTAGAGAAGGAACTACAGTGCACTCTCCCTCTGTGAAACAACTTTGGAAAAAGACATTTAGTATTTCGGCCTTTAGTCTGTCATCCTCTGTTTCAGTACCATTTTGGTCACAGAGTGTCTGGACATTTTGTTTTGATCCACCTACCGCTTTGACATAAGACCAAAATTTCTTAGGACTTTCTGCCAAGTCAGTACATAGAACTTCACGTTCGAATTCATTGAACACCTCTTGCATAGCCCCCCTCACACTACATTTCGCTTCCCGTAGTTTTTGTTTGTCTGCAAGGCTTTGGATATGTTGATGTTTGCTGTGAAGTTCTCTTTGCTTCCGCAGCAGTTTTGTAACTCTGTTGTTGTACCACCGTGGCTCTTTTCCATCTCTTACGATCTTGCTTAGCACATACTCATCTAACGCATATTGTCAGCCACTGGTTGGTGATAGACTTGGCAGGTGTCCCCTTCACTGATAATCATGATGAAAGAGGACACAGCATCTCTAGTTGCACCCAAGGTATGGCTACCACTGGTGCACTGCGTTTGGGTGTCGAAGAGATGAAGTCCCTTCCCCTAACATATACTGACGTGTGTGTAGAACCAGGAGTCACTGTTTGCAGTCTTGTGTGGATTTCAACACATTTGCGAAATTTCACATCGTAGTGATAGGGGGGAGCCACTCATACCTTTTCATATCATCTTTATACGACAGGTGGTCAAGCATTTTATATTCATTGTACTACTACTGTCTTGAAAACTAGATCTCTGCAAACAACAGGGGGAGCCTGACCTCATGTGTTGCCCTTTTGCACGTGTCACATGTAGCCTCCTTAGAACAGTGGGAGGACATGGGTTCAAAACATTGACACCAAAAATATCTTGTGGGGAGGACAATTGCATCTGACGTCGCACCTATAAACCACAACCTTGACTTTCTCATGCAAAACATTTCCATGGGACACTAGGATGAAAGCTTCCGTGTACACCCTATTATCCTTAAATACTCTTTGGAGTTGCTTTGAGTCGTCAGTCTTCTGACTAGTTTGATGTGGCCCACCATGAACTCCTCTCTTGTGCAAACCTCTTCACCTCAGAGTAGCACTTGCAACCTATGTCCTCAATTATTTGCTGGGTATATTTCAATCTCTGTCTTCCTCTACAGTTTTTACCCTCTACTGCTCTCTAGTACCACAGAAGTCATTCCCTGACGTCTTAACAGATGGCCTATCATCCTGTCCCTTCTCCTTGCCAGTACTTTTCACATATTCCTTTCCTCTCCGATGCCCTGCAGAGCCACCTCATTCTTACCTTATTAGTTCAACTTATTTTCAACATTTTTCAGTAGTACCACATGTCAAGTGCTTCTATTCTGGTTTTCCCACAGTCCATGTTTCACTAACATACAATGCTATGCTCCAAATGTATGTTCTAAGAAATTTCTTCCCCAAATTAAGGCCTATGTTTGATACTAGCAGATCTCTCTTTGTAAGGAATATTCTTTTTGCCAGTGCTAGAATGATTTTTATGTCGTCCTTACTCTATCATGAGTTATTTGGCTGCCTAGGTAGCAGAGTTCCTTAACTTCACCAATTCTGACATCAAGTTATCTAACTGTTCTCATTTGTATTTCTCATTACTTTTGTCTTTCTTTGATTTACTCTTAATCCATATTCTGTACTAATTAGACTGTTCATTCCGTTCAACAGGTCCTGTAATTCTTCTTGACTTTCACTGCAGATAATGTCACCAGATAATCTTAACAATGATATTCTTTCAGCTTGAATTTTAATTCCACTGTTGAACCTTTCTTTTACATCTGTCACTGTTTCTAGAATGTACAAATTGAATGGTAAGGTCTAAGGGCTACATCCCTCCTTAAAACCCTTTGTAATTGGAGTCAACAAGTCTTCCCTCACAGACACATTCGACGTACTCTTTCAACCTACCTGCTCTCTCCTCTATTTAACAATGGAACTGGAACTCCCACTGGATTCTTAATGTTACTACCCTTCCTTTTAATTTCACTGATGGTTGTTTTGACTTTTCTATACGCTGAATCAGTCCTTCCGACAATCATTTCTTTTTAGATTTCTTCACACTTTTCCTGCAACCATTTTGCCTTAGCTTCCTTGCATTCCTATTTATTTAATTCCTAAGTGACTTATTTCTGTATTCCCGATTTTCCCAAACTTTTTGTACATACTTCCTTCATCGATCAACTTAATTATTTTTTCTGTTACCTATGGTTTCTTCACAGCTACTCCCTCAAACCTACATTTCTCTCTCCAACTTCTGTTATTACCTTTTTCGGAGATGTCCATTACTTTTTAACTGAAATGCCTACTGAACTATTCATTACACAGTACCTATACCCTCAGAGAACTACAAGCATCTCTCTTCATTCCTTAGTACTTCTGTATCCCACTTCTTTGTGTGCTGGTTCTTTCTGACTAGTCTCTGAAACTTCAGTCTACTCTCCTTCACTACGAAATTGTGATCCGAGTCTATATCTGCTACCAAGTAAGCCTTAAAATTCAGTATATGATTTTGGAATTGCTGCCTGACCGTAATGTAATCTAACTGAAATCTTCCCCTATCTCCCAGCCTTTTTTAAAAGTATTCAACCCCCTCTTGTGATTCTTTAACAGAGTATTTGCTGTTAGTAAATGAAATTTATTGCAAAACTTAAGTCTTTCTCCTCTTATTCCTAATACCAAGCCCATATTCCCCAATAACCCTTTCTTCTACTCCTTCCCCTACAACCGCCTTCCAATACACCATGACTATTAGACTTTTGTCTCCCTTTATGAACTGAACCACCCATTTAACGTCCTCATATACTTTCTCTATCTTCAGCTTGCGATGTCGGCATGTGTATCTGAACTACTACTGTAGGTGTTGGTTTGCTGTCGACTATGATGAGAACGCCAATATCACTGAACTGTTCCCAGTAACTCATTCTTTGTCCTTCCTTCCTGCTCATAAAGAATCTTGCTTCTGTTGTACCATTTTCTGCTGCTGTTGATATTACCCTACACTTATCTGATCACAAACCCTTGTCTTCTTACCTTTTCACTACACTGACACAGCAGAGTGTACACAGAGTCACCTTACTAACATCCCAGTGCAGTTGCAATTGCAAACAGAATCCTGAAACAGTGGGTTATACAGAGAGTAACTTAAGTCACCAGCTTATGAAAAAGCACATCCTCAGTATGAAAATAAATATGGAGTTCCTTCACTATCCTCATTTCACCAGCTATCAATGACACTTAAAAAAACTGCACGTTAACCATATGAAAGAATACTCTTCTCTTTGCACGTTGTCATTTCTCCAAAAATCGTTTTGATATCTTGAGCCGTTTAGGAGATGCAGTAAATGTTATGAATAATTCTCTGTTGCTTTATTTCGACGCACGTGGGTAGAAATGAATGCACTACATAAAATCTATTTTCTTGAGATTCGAGATACATATTGGCCTCCTCCTGAGTTTAAAGAAAAATTCAATGTGTTAGCTAAATTTCATAAGCAGCAATGTATGATCTCATACACACCAAATGCAAACTCATTGTCTGCTACATAAATGCAATAACTATGATTATTAACCCTTGACAGGACAGGATTTTCGTAACTCAAGCAGATGCGTGGTGTAATTTTTACACATGCACAGAATAGCTGTACTTATGTTACCAAGGTAAACGTATTAGCAAATACACAGTTTAATCTTAATTTAATCACACAACAACAAAATTAACTTATATTGTATGAGCAAAATAACTGTTTCATAAAACAAAAATTAAAACTTTCGTTGCATCACTCTGTGCAACACAGAAGTGTTACCCCCCCAGTAATGACCCCCTTGGAGCATTAAACAGCATAGTTTCATCAGATCCCTTTCAAAAATTTATTTGATTACTAATTATTTTGCAGACGTTTGCCTCACTGAGATTGTTGTGCCAGTTCGGAATCCAGGTCATTTTCTCGTGTGTATCTAAATTTTTTTTCTCACATAGCTCACTTTTTATTTAATATTACTGCTGCTCACCCGGACATATGATGATATAAGTTATCCAATTGCCCTCTGCCAGGCACGTAAGTATGAACTGCAGAGTAACCATGTAGCTGTAGATGTAGGATAGACTGCTGCTACCTGTAAAGATGACCGACTGTGTTGCCGACAGGCACACTGAAAAGACTTTTAGCCAAAGATTACTTTGGGGAGAAGCAGGGAGGGGGGAGAAGCAGGGAGGGGGGAGAAGCAGGGAGGGGGGAGAAGCAGGGAGGGGGGAGAAGCAGGGAGGGGGGAGAAGCAGGGAGGGGGGAGAAGCAGGGAGGGGGGAGAAGCAGGGAGGGGGGAGAAGCAGGGAGGGGGGAGAAGCAGGGAGGGGGGAGAAGCAGGGAGGGGGGAGAAGCAGGGAGGGGGGAGAAGCAGGGAGGGGGGAGAAGCAGGGAGGGGGGAGAAGCAGGGAGGGGGGAGAAGCAGGGAGGGGGGAGAAGCAGGGAGGGGGGAGAAGCAGGGAGGGGGAAAGGGGGGAGTGGCGGATTTGGCCAAAAGCTACAATGTGTAACAGTGTTTTTTTGTGTGCCTGCCTGCAAGTTAATGGGTTATCTTTATGGCGATCAGCAATCTATCCTTTTCTTAATATTACAACCTGGAGTCTCCACTGTTTGATTTTGCCTAACGGTTTTCCTTCCAGCCCACAACAGTGTGTTATTTTCCTTTATTACTACCTCTGACGCATAATTGTTACGTAAATGCAGAATGCTTTGAGCAGGTGTGCAGATTTTTTTTAACATGACTGGGTCTGCGATATACTTTGTACCTATGTACAGGATAACTGTCTTTATGTTACAAAGGTAAAGGTGTACGAGTAACTTCATAATTTAATCTTAGTTTAATTGTTCAACGATAAAATAAACTTATATTTTATCAGCTAATTCTAAGTTTAATCAAACAACAATAAAATAAACTTTTATTGTATACTCTGTAGGCAAATACAAGTGTTACTACCAGTAATGACCTCCTTGGAGCATTAAACAGGACAGTATCATCAGATCCCTGCGAAATACTTATTGATTACTAATTGGAGACAAGTGCCTCAGTGTGGAATTGTGCTGCTAGCTCGAAATATGGGTCATTTTCTTGCATGGATAATAATTTTTTTCTCACCTAGCTTGCTGTTTATTTTATATTATTGCTACTCACTTGGACACAAGACAATAAAACATCTGAAGCAAGCAGGTATTCCATGAATTTGTAAGCACAATATAAGAAGACTTGCGGACTCTGTTCATTTAACTCTGAAAACAACTGGCTTATTTCCAAGTACAGAAGTCTAATGGCATATATTGGATGAACTTTAACTATGGACTTTGACATTAGCAATGCTAAGTTCTACTGAACAGGAACAGTTAGCAATCTGTAAAGTATAATGTAAAATCAAATAACTTGATCCTGTATAAGATATTTAACAACAGAAGAGAAAAATAAACCTGTATTGCCTGTCTAAATACTTCTGAGAAACACTTCTCATTCACATTTAAACTTTTAAATTTTCACACACATAGATGTTTAACACAGACTATATCTGTTCTCATTACATAATCTATTACACAGATCAAATATGAAAACATATACTGTACTGTTGCCTGTGTTGCAGCAGACACTGAACTCCTATTCGCTGTTCCCACAATGGTCGCAGTACCAGTACTGGTAGCAGCAGTGCCCACAAGTGATGCTGAGCCAGTGTTACTAGAAGAGCTGCCAGAAACGACTGCTGTCACAGTCCCGTTGGCCTCTTCATCCTCACTGAATGCAGGGAGCAGATCTTCCCTCCCATGGTACTTGTAGCAGTTGATGACTATTTGGCGCAGAGCATGTGTCCACGATATCTGCAAATTGCGGCACTGCATCTCAGATGTACACGCTCCCAGCACTGCCCGCCAGAGTTTGACGGACAAGTAGGGCGGTACCATTGAATTCATAAGAAACACTTAAAAGTGTGATTCAGTAACAACAGTTACATGTAAATAAGAATGTGTGAACTGCATGCCAAGTAAACAATAGCTGCTAAAAGTTAAAGCTGCAGTATTTGCTGCCTTCAATCAAAACTAACTATTGTCAGCAGTAACATAAGGAGAAACTAGTTTTACATACATTACATCTGCTTGCTGTGTGCTACAGACTATCAATTAATGCTACCACAAACACACCAAAAACTACTATTGCCACTACTTAATTGAACCAACAGGGGCAACTCAAACAAAAATTTCATCACTGTACCGGATGAAGGATTAGGTTTCTTTTATTTTGCGATTCATGACAAATTTGTTTCATGATAGTGTTTATGAACTGGTCACAATACTTACATATCTGTCCATGCTACTACCAACAATTGATTACAGAGTATATAACAAATTAATTTTGAAAAGAGAAATACTATAATTAAAAGAAAAATATCATTAAATTGGTATCTTTTTGAGAACTGTAGAGAGATTAACATGCAACTAAAAACTGGAATGGTGAGGTGCTGGAAACAATTCCCTTGGACCTTTTCCAAAGACTCCTAAGCAGAAGGATGAATCAAGTGGGAGCAAGGGGAAAGGAGTTGTGAGCTAACCTTTTGCTTCTCATCCTCTGTGCGCGCATCCATACGCACATTTGCCCAAGGCAGTTCCTTGGGCCACCAAGGAGGTCTCGTCGACTCACGACCCCAGCCAGGTTTCCCACGCCCTGTCGAATATTTGAGCATCAGAGGAATGAAGGCTCGCAGTTGTGCTTGAGTCATCTTTTCGACAGGCGTAGGGATACCGTCGATGATAAGTGGAGGTAATTCATACAGCGACGGGTCTTCCTGGACGGGTGGTGGAGCTTGTTGTGCTAATGCAGATTCCAATTCATCCATTATCATTGTGCGGATGTTCCTCATCTGCAGAAAAATTGTGGACAAAATCTAGTTCAGAAGATGAATTTTAGAGGTTAATGAAGAAGATAAAAGATATATTTCTCTGCAGCTAAGATGAGTCATCAGTTTGAGCCAAACTTCTCATTCTTACACAAGTACAATATTGCGTGAAATTATAAAACAATGTCCTCAGAATGTGTGTAAATAACTTAACAAAAACAAGAAAATTCAAAATGAGCAATCCCAGTTTCTCTGTATAAAATAATTCAGTAACATACATCATGACAAACTAAATAATCCACATTTGAAAGTAAGCATCTGATGCCTTCGCAAATGGAAAGGCTCAATGATGCAAACCAATTACTATCTTGTTCTAATATGCGTAACAAAGTTGCTGAATGTTTGAATAAGATTCTGCTAGTTAGATGTGTGCAAATATAATACTCAGAATTTATTTTACTGCGGTGAAAGTTATTATGTCCTGTTGTAGAAGCTTCTAATGTGTTTACAGTTCAAAAACTTTGTAAATAGGCGAAAGTATTTACAGCAACAGGGCATTAATGTCAACAAATTCACTGTGCCACTCATCCAAACATATGCCACTATCCATTTAATTTTAATTCTGAATATGATAATGGAAAGATCTTGGTGGGATATAAGTAATGCAAGATAACTCTCTGTAAAGTTGAGGCATTAAGTTGTTGACTGAGAATGCTGCTAGCTTCCAGATGAATTCAATTCTTCTTCAGACACACACACACACATACACACACACACACACACACACACACACACACACACACACACACACACACACACCTGCATGGCTACATTATCCCAGCTGACTAATGTGCAAGCACTGCAGCTTCACTTGGATAAGGAGTCTTGTCAAGTGGAGTGGGTGAGGGGAGGAATGAGGAAGTAAGCAGCTTAGGGAAGGGTGGCTGACAGTTTAGAGGGAGAGGAAGCAGGCTACATGGGACAGGAATGTTGCACTGGTGAGTTCATTCTAGCACGAGGCAACTTCTATTCTCAACCCATTGCCACATGGGTCACACCCAGGTGGGAGACCAATACTACACCCTGAACACCTTATGCCAATCCTGTCACAGACGTATCCTACTTTGTCAGAGGCAGGGCCACCTTTGAAGGCAGTAATGCCACTTATGTACCAGCTCTGTTGCAACTTCAGTAAAGTGTTTCACATATGCATGATCACAAACTGGGTGTACACCTGAATGATTGGCCACTACCAAACTGTGGCCAAGAGCAGAGCTAACCACCAAGTGGGGAAATACAAGGGGGGACCTAAAAGTAACAGAATTTAGTTGTGGTGGGGAGGGAGAGTGGAGGAATCCATTGTTCAACCAGATGTACATTACAGTCACGCCTGGGTCAGTGTGCGAAGTTGTGTCACTGTGAGTGCATAGGTTTGCCCTTGAAAGTTTTTAATAAAATAACTTTTTCATTTTCGCAAAAATGTGATGGCAGATTGCTGAGAGCAAGGCACAGCTGTGAAATTTTGTTTTCTGTTGGGGAAATATGCTGCAGAAACTAGTGTAATGCTTAAGACTGCCTATGGGGGTGCTGCCCTAAGTAAAACCACAGTGAGTGGTTTTCACATTTTAAAAATGGAGAAATGTCAAGTGAAGATCAACCCCATTCAGGACACCCCTCAACGTCAAGAAGTGACTAAAACGTTGACAAAATCAATGCCCTCATTCATGAAGACCTTCGGCGAAGCATTGATCAATTCTGTGAGATTTCTGGAATATCGTGGACTTCCATTCTGAGGTATCTGAAGATTGGCACACGATAAAGGTTGCAGCCAAATTTGTCACTGCCTTCTCACAGTTGAGGAAAGGGAGCACTGACTTCAGGCATGTTTTGACCTTCAAAATCAGCTCAAAGAGAACCACATTTTTTCCCAAGGTTATTACTGATGATGAATCACCACAATATGGATATGCCCCAAAACAAAGCAGCAATCAAGCCAGTGGAAGACAAGTGGCTCTCCTTGTCCCAAAAAGCTCACCAAGTGAAGTCAAACATCAAGACAATGCTCATTTGTTTCATTGATTGCAGAGGTGTTGTGCATGTACAATTCGTGCGGGAGAGGGCGGGGCTGTGGGAGAGGGCGGGGCGGGGCGGGGCGAGCTGTGGGAGACGGCTGGGCTGTGGGAGAGGGCGGGGCGGGGCGAGCTGTGGGAGACGGCTGGGCTGTGGGAGAGGGCGGGGCGGGGCGAGCTGTGGGAGACGGCTGGGCTGTGGGAGAGGGCGGGGCGGGGCTGTGGGAGACGGCTGGGCTGTGGGAGAGGGCGGGGCGGGGCGGGGCGGGGCTGTGGGAGACGGCTGGGCTGTGGGAGAGGGCGGGGCGGGGCGGGGCTGTGGGAGACGGCTGGGCTGTGGGAGAGGGCGGGGCGGGGCGGGGCTGTGGGAGACGGCTGGGCTGTGGGAGAGGGCGGGGCGGGGCGGGGCTGCGCTGTGGGAGAGGGCGGGGCGGGGCGGGGCTGTGGGAGAGGGCGGGGTGGGGTGGGGCTGTGGGAGAGGGCGGGGTGGGGTGGGGCTGTGGGAGAGGGTGGGGCTGTGGGAGAGGGAATGGGCGGTGGTAGAAGGGGGAGGGAGAGGGGGGGTGGGAGAGGGGGGGTGGGAGATGGGGGAGTGGGAGATGGGGGAGTGGAGGCAGAAGGTGTGGGGGATGTGAGGGGGAAGGTGGAGGGGGGAGGGTGAGGCAATATATGTAAGTTTATGCTGGTGCACAGAACAGAGCTTTGAAAATATTCCTAAAAGCCAAAATAAACGGCAAAATTAAAGTAGTGCCACAGCACCAAGAACTCAATGCTTGCACATATAAAATCTGAAGCTATGCCATAACGGTTCTGTTAATATCTATATCAAATACTAATTGCTTAAAATGACAGTTATTTTGGAAAGTCTGAAATGATGGAAATCAGTAGGTGGAAGCTGTAGGAACAATATTATTATAATGATTGGGGTAGGATCTAGTGAAATATACTACCTCTAGATCACAGAAGAACCAGCTGACTGGTCATCGTATCTACATAAGGTTACACCTGATCAAAAACCATCTCATCCACTGAAACAGTGTCCCTTTCACTAGGGTATTCACCTAATCTTAGCAAGGAATGTCCAATCTTCGTAGAACAAAAGAAATGATGTAAATATGTTACAATGTCTTATATGTCAAACAATTCAGATTACAACACATAGTTGTTCTCAATCAATATGCTTTAATATCAGTTTATATGACTGTTACAAAAGTAACCTATCACAGTTTATAAAGCTATTATCAATCTAAAGCTAGGTCTGAGCAAGTTACTGGTTTACTATACATGAGAGTAATGAATGCAGTTTGCCCTTGTGTTCCTATCATCTATTTGTAAGATGAGCTAATCAATTTTGTGGAAACCAGTGTTTCGCATTGAATCTAAATCGTGGAATAGCTTGACAATTTTCCTACACAGAACACATTGGCCTAGATGTGTGGCAGAAGAAGAAAACACACAAATTAAGACCATTAAGCCATACACTCTCCCATACAGTGAGTCAACTGGGAAAAACATAAACCAGTAATAATTTGAAATACAAAAAATGTTCCATATTCAAAGTTGTGAGTTACTTATTATTATGGTTATGAGGCGTACAATGTCTGATGTTTAATGTTACTTTTGCCATTACAAAGTTCTTGTTGTTGTTGTTGTTGTTGTTGTGGTCTTCAGTCCTGAGACTAGTTTGATGCAGCTCTCCATGCAAGTCTATCCTGTGCAAGCTTCTTTATCTCCCAGTACCTACCGCAACCTACATCCTTCTGAATCTGCATAGTGTATTCACATCTTGGTCTCCCTCTATGATTTTTACCCTCCACGCTGCCTTTCAATACTAAGTTGGTGTCCCTTGATGCCTCAGAACATGTCCTACCAACCGATCCCTTCTTCTAGTCAATTTGTGCCACAAACTTCTCTTCTCCCCATTCCTATTCAATACTTCCTCATTAGTTATGTGATCTACCCATCTAATCTTTAGCATTCTTCTGAAGCACCACATTTCAAAAGCTTCTATTCTCTTCTTGTCCAGACTATTTATCGTCCATGTTTCACTTCCATACAAGGCTACACCCCATACAAATACTTCCAGAAACGACTCCCTGACACTTAAATCTATACTCCATGTTAACAAATTTCTCTTCTTCAGGAACGCTTTCCTTGCCATTGCCAGTTTATATTTTATATCCTCTCTACTTCAACCATCATCAGTTATTTTGCTCCCCAAATAGCAAAACTCCTTTACTACTTTAAGTGTCATTTCCTAATCTAATTCCCTCAGCATCACCCGACTTTATTCGACTACATTCCATTATCCTCGTTTTGCTTTTGTTGATGTTCATCTTATATCGTCCTTTCAAGACACTATCTGTACCGTTCAGCTGCTCTTCCAAGTCCTTTGCTGTCTGACAGAATGACAATGTCATTGGTGAACCTCAAAGTTTTTATTTCTTCTCCATGGATTTTAATATCTACTCCGAATTTTTCTTTTGTTTCCTTCACTGCTTGCTCAATATACAGATTGAATAACATCGGGGAGAGACTACAACCCTGTCTTACTCCCTTCCCAACCGCTGCTTCCCTTTCACGCCCCCTCGAATCAGAACTGCCATCTGGTTTCTGTACAAATTGTAAATAGCCTTTCGCTCCCTGTATTTTACCCTTGCCACCTTCAAAATTTGAAAGAGAGTATTCGAGTCAACATGGTCAAAAACTTTCTCTAAGTCTACAAATGCTAGAAACGTACTCTGTATGAGCACCGAATTAAAAGCTAAATGTTGGAAAAGGTTTTCCTATTACAATACACAGGTGGGGCATGTATTACGAAAAAGTTATTTGTACGCTGAAATCTTTATGTAACTCATTCAACTACATATATGCAGTATTTTATAGTCAAGTGCGCACCTACTGCTATGCAATCCCAAAGACAACATTTAAATACCAGAACATTTAATCTTAGTCAAGTTAATAAATTCCATTATAAATTGTTTGGCAAGCAATTTAAAAGCCAAGTCATATCCATATCATCACAGAGCAGATCACGTAAGCAAAAACTTGTCAACTTTTGGGTAATGATGATCCCTCTATCTCCATCCTGGTCATGTGACTGTTTTACTACAAATGTACTTTTCAATATTGATATTAAGTTTGTAATTTGCAGTAATAACAAAAATTGCTTGTCATTAAATAACAAATACACTTATGGAATATGCCTTACTTTCATACACACCTGTGGAAAGGATACTGCAAGATAACAGGGTCATGCAAGATTTCTAACACAACAAATTAGAGCAAGAAATGAACTGATATGGAGCACGCAAAAATAAATACATACATCAAAAAAAGTTTTGCATCACTTGACTTCCGAGAGTTCCGCAACCTGACTGGGTTGCCTCCAAACATGTCTCCGACGATTGTCTAGTTGAAGGCATAAGCGACACTCATTGGTGAAGAGAACGAGATGCCAATCCTGAGCGGTCCATTCAGCATGTTGTTGGGCCCATCTGTACCACACTGCATGGTGTCTTGGCTGCAAAGATGGACCTTGCCATGGATGTCAGGAGTGAAGTTGTGCATCATGCAACCTATTGCACACAATTTGAATTGTAACACAACATCCTGTGGCTGCACAAAAAGTATTATTCAACATGGTGACATTGCTGTCAGGGTTCCTCCGAGCCATAATCCGTAGGTAGCGGTCATCCACTGCAATAGTAACACTTGGGCGGCCTGAGTGAGGAATGTCATTGACAGTTTCTGTCTCTCTGTATCTCCTCCATGTCCAAACAACATTGCTCTGGTTCACTCAGAGATGCCCAGACACTTCCCCTGTTGAGAGCCCTTCCTGGCACAAAGTAACAATGTGGATGCGATAAAACTGCAATATTGACCATCTAGGCATGGTTGAACTACAGACAACACGAGCCGTGTAACTCCTTCCCGGTGGAATGACCGGAACTGATCAGCTGTCGGACTTCCTGTGTGTCTGTGATACAATATCCACAGTCAATGTCTATCTTCAGGAGTTCTGGGAACTGGGGTGATGCAAAACTTTTTCTGATATGTGTATTTTTGTCAGCCAGTTCACTATCAGTTATTGAAATTGTTTAATTCTGTTTTAAAGTTACCCACATACTGGAAGAACAAAGACATATTGAGTATTTTGAAGTGCATAGACTATCAGCTGATAAAGGAAACTATGTTGTTTGCTTTTGAAAGTGTAGCAGAGTTTAGAAAGCTCATGTAGAAATCAAATGTGTTACATTCCAGTTAATTGCACCTATTTAATATTATTTGGGCTGTATCAGCCAAATGCAGACCTTTCAGCTATATGCCACTGAAATTTCAAAGCCATTATATTTGAGGGAAGATTCCTACTAGGTACTACAACACAGTCAACCAAATCTTGCAAAATAGCATGTGTGCACAATATGTTGATGTGCACATGAGGCATGACCCAGCCTACCTCACCACTACATGGCAGTTCTTGGCTTTGCTTGGTCCTTCTCAGAACTAGTTATCATGAAGTGGCATTTCATGTAGCAGTGTGACGTGCCACTGTTTCTTCCAGCATATGGTGCAGATTTTTTGATCAACACAGTTTTCTCCATTTTGGTAGAATGCTGTTTATTCCTCGCTTTTTGCCCATGGTTTAAACAAAGTTTAAAGGTACAACTGTTGCAATGAATCACATACACAAAAAGAGGGAGTCTAGTGAACCATTGTCAAAGATCTTTAAAACCTCATGTGAGTCAAAGACCTTTTTGAAAGAGGATGGTAGTTCTCAATGTCTATTATGCACCAAGATAATTGCTGGGCACTGCAAATTTGGTATAGAATGGCGTTACAGCACAACACACACAGAATTTAAAGATTTAGTTGGCAATTAAAGAATAAACAAGTTGGTGAATCTAAGAGGATACAGTGCTGCACAGCAAGCAAATCCTGGAGAGCTACAGAAGTTTTGCAAAATTAGTCTTTCACAACAAACAATAACTCTCTGCATAACTAATGGCAGCGTATATCTATAGGCAGTAACTGACAATGCCATTGCACTCTTGCCCCAAGTCGACCAATGTTTCAGATATGGCACGACTTGCAATTTATGTTCATACACGTGACAGAAGAACTATTAGATTTGGTGCCATTGACAGTCACAATGAGAGGGATCAATCTGCTCAAAACTGTTGAAGAGGCCATTGAAGCCATTGACCTGAATTGGAACATGTTGTTCTCAGTACTATCGATTGAGTGCCAGAGATTTTAGGGGGGTGGGGGGAGGGGGGTACAACAAAATAGTTTTGTTGTAGCACTGAAAACTCTTTGTTTTAAACCTGCAGATATGGAGGATGTCATTAAGTTGCTGGCCTGAAATGCAAATTTTCTAGTGGAATGAGTTATTAGATTGTTTCAACAGTTTTTGATGAAATTAAATGATTAGTATGGAGACATTATTTACTATAATGAAGTACGTTGCTTAAGGTTAAGGGCATACCGGGAACAATTATTTGGTTTTAGGCCTGTTATTGTTCAATTTCTATAGTAAAATGGATAGCAGGGACCAAAATCAGAAAATCCAAAATGGATTGCAGACTACAAATTTTTAGTAGACTTGACTTGCACACTTTAGCATCTGTAGTAATGTATTTCAAGGTGTGACGCAACTAGGCCTATATCTGAACTGATGGGAAAAGTGTGTGCATTTCAAAAGAAAATCTAAATCACATTGTGGAAGGAACAACTTCACACAAGAAACACTAGCCATTTTCCTTATGTCTCTGGTGTTAAAACGCTAATTTTGAAGACTTCATTTCCATGCTGAAAGAAATTCAAGAACAGTTTTCTAAACATTTTCATGACACTGTCAATCTCCCATCTACGTTTGAGATAATACTGAGGGCATTTTCTTTCCAGTTGAAAGCACCCCCTCTGAATTTTCAAATGGAATTGATTAATCTCCAGCGTAATTCCCGATTTTATGTTAAAACTGTACAAGACTTTTACTGTTTTCTTTTGGAGGAGCTACACGTCTCTATAATAAGACTGAAAAAGTGATATCTATGTTTGTGTGAATGAAAGGTATATTTCGATAACGAAACTAATTAAATCACGATTATGTTGTGTGTCACATACAATTTTATTGTATTTTCAGTGAACCAAAAATAATAAATAATGGTGGTTTTTTGTGATATACAGGGTGTGTCAAAAAGAATCCTCCGATTTGGCATGACTATAATTCTGAAACTAACATATGCAATGAATTTTGTTTTTTGATAAACTCAAAAAGTTTTTATTCATACTTTTTCATAGGTATTCAATATGCACCCCTTGAGATGTACGACATATGTCACTGCAGTATTCAAATTGTTCCCACACTGCAGCAAGCATGTTTCGAGTTACAGATTCCACAGCTGCTGTTATGTGATGTCTCAGTTCATTATCGTTGATGTTGAAGGCACATAAACAGAGTTTTTTGTAAACCGCCACAAGAAATAATCGCATATAGTCAGATCCGGTGACCTTGGATGCCTGTAATGTAAGGGTGAATCTTTTGGTCCAGTGTGACTGATCCATCGTTCAATAATCGTTTGATTTAAAAATTCCTGCACTTCCACATGCCAGTGTGACAGTGCCTTTCTTGTTGGTAAATGAAGTCATTCAAGTCAGTCTCCAACTGTGTGGGAAAAGGAAGTTCTCAAGAATATTGCGATATGTGCTTCCTGTGACAGTTCTCGGCAAAGACAAATGGACCATACACCTTTTCCTGTGAAATTGCACAAAATGCATTAAATTTTGAAGAGTCCCTCTCATGTGTACAACTTCATGTGGTTGCTCTGTACCCCATCTTTGCACATTATGACAGTTCAACTTCCCACTTAAATGAAATATTGCCTCTTAACTAAACACTGAGTGTGGAGGAAAATTGTCATCCTCCATCTTGCAGAAACAAAATACTGAATGCCCCATGTTGTTTGTCAACTTCATGAAGATCTTGCAGTACTTGAATTTTGTATGGTTTCATGTGTAAACATTGGTGCAACACATGCTGGACGGACACTGGGAGCATATTGAGCTGCACAGCAAAACTGATTTCTGTGAAATCCTTTTGAAACTGTGGCAGATGCGTTTGACATCTGTCAGAAACTCTGGGAAGGTCAAGCGATTTGTCTTTACACAAACAACCTGTTTCACAGGATTGCTCATGTGATAATCGATTGCTCTGTGCTGTAGGATGATCCACACCATACATAGTACGAAAGTCAAGCTGAATAGTTTTTTACTGAACCCACACTGCACAAAACATGGAACACAAAATGTTTTCTGTTGTACAGACACAATTTTTACTACACTGAATTTACACAAGTATCTCAAAAAACCTAACAGTTATGTGTTTTTAATTGAATGATTCTTTTTGATACACACTGTATTTTGTTGAGGGTTGTAATCAATGCAATATCAGTAGAAATATTGTAGATAGTATAGTTTCATTCACATGTAGCTTGCATTATTTCTTCCTTATTTCATGGCATGCAATAGAGACTATTTGTTTTTGTCTCTCTTTCTATATCTCAGTTTGAAACTTGTTAAAATTTTATGAGGAACACAACAGCATGTACAATATTTCTGATGTACACGAACTCCATTTTATTTTTGTAGGTGTATTTTCTTGTATCTACAGTCAGTAATAGCATAATATTGCTCTTCATAATGTGTACATAGCTTCAGATTTATCAATTTCCTACTACAGCATAGCACCATGTATGCCGTTCAATGTTCCTTGCACCTTCTCTGCAATCTAAGGCAATGTGTTTGCAGTTTCTCCCCCTCTTCTCATTCAGACAGTGTGGCATGGTAGTGGGAGAAGTTTACAGTCATATTAGAGAGTTCTGCACACATGTCCCAGTATTACAGTCAAAAGTGTTATGTCAAGGTGCCAATTAAACTCTCTATAGGCCATGTTATCTCTCCTTGGACTCATCCCCAGCCAGAAACAGAGTGTGAACTTCTGAAACCCAACAAAGGCCAGAAAAGAGGTGAATTATGACTGAAAATTAGTTCCAGTGAAGTATTGCTTCCATATGCTGACAAAAGGTTTAATAAGAGGATAAATCCTCCTAGCCTATCCACGGTCATATGTAGCAACATTGCACTGAAGCACCACATAAACTGGTATAGGCATGTGTATTTAAATACAGAGAGATGTAAACAGGCCAAATATGGCACTGCCGTTGGCAACACCTGTATAAACACCAAGTGTCTGGCACAGTTATTAGATCAGTTACTGTTGCTACAATGTCAGGTTATCAAGATTTGGGTGAGTGTTACAGTTGGCACACAGCGGGACACAGCAACTCCAAGGTACCAATGAGATGGGGATTTTCCTGTATGACCATTTCACACGTGAACCGTGAATATAATGAACGCAGTAAAACATCAAATCTCCAACATCGCTGTGGCCGGAAAAAGATCCTGCAAGAATGGGACTGCTGGTGACGACTGAAGAGAATCGTTCAATGTGACAGAAGTGTAACCCTTCCGCAAATTGCTGCAGATATCAATGCTGGGCCATCAACAAGTGTTAGCGTGTGAACCATTAAACGAAACCTCATTGATATGGGCTTTCAGAGCCGCAGGCTCACCCTGACTGCACGACACACCTTTATGCCTTGCCTGGGACTGCCAACACCGACACTGGACTGTTTATGACTGGAAACACGTTGCCTGGTCGGACGAGTCTCATTTCAAATTGTATCGAGTGGATGGATATGTTTGGGTAAGGAGACAACCTCATGAATCCTTACATGTCAGCAGGGGACTGTTCAAGCTGGTGGAGGCTCTGTAATGGTGTGGGGCATGTGCAGCGGGAGTGATATGGGACCCCTGATGACATGTCTAGATATGACTGACAGGTGACACGAATGTAAGCATCTGTCTGATCACCTGCATCCATTCAAGTCCACTGTGCATCCCAACGTACTTTGGCAATTCCAGCAGGACAAAGTGACACCCCACACATCCAGAATTGCTACAGAGTGGCTCCAGGAACACTCTTCTTTGTTTAAACACTTCTGCTGTCAACCAAACTCCCCATATTTGAAATTTATTGAGCATATCTGGGATGCCTTGCAACATATTGCTCACAAGATATCTCCAAACATTCATACTCTTACTGTTTTATGAACAGCCCTGCAGGATCCACGGTGTCAATCCCTGCAGGACCCACGGTGTCAATTCCCTCCAGCATTACTTCGGACATTAGTCAAGTCCATGACACGTCATGTTGTGGCACTTCTGCGTGCCTGCGGGGGCCCTACACAATTTTAGAAGACAGCTGTACCAGTTTCTTTGGCTTTTCAGTGTATTTTGAAAATCACAGAAAGCTTCACAGGTAAACAGCTATGACTTATTGTCAGTATATTTTCTCATCCAGGCGACCCACAAAACCCAGATAACAAAAAGTATGTTCGAAACCTTTTACTGGCACAAGGAAGTGCTGTGAAGCAACCAAATTAATACAGAAAAAACATTTTGAAAATATTATTAATTTGATAAATACATTCCAACTGTGTAGAAACTTGTGTGCTAATGGGAAAACCAGGCAAGACGACGACCTCCCCCCCCTCCCCCCCCCCCCCCCCCCCCACACACACATTACATGCTCAATAGTACTATCATTTATATGAGCTGACATCTCTTTATCACGCATCATTGAGTATATTGTTGTGGTATGGAAAACAATAATGAAACTGAGGTAATCTGCACATTCTACACCTCAGCCACCAGTATGGCAATGCATAACAATACAGTGCACTCATTTGAGGAGTGTACCGTTTGGCTGCTCCAGGCCATTGACCTACATCTGCATCTGCATCCTGCAAACCACCATGAGGTGCATGGCAGAAGTTACATTCCACTCTCCAAGTTATTAGGGTTTCTTCCTGTTTCATTTCATACGGGGAGTGGGAAGAACGGTTGTCTGAATGCCTCAGTGCATGGAGTAATTATTCTAATCTTATCCTCAGGATCCCTAAGTGACAGATACATAGGGGATTGTAGTATATTCCTAGAGTCACCATTTAAAGCTGGTTCTTAAAACTTCGTCAACAGTCTTTCTTGGGATATTTTACGTGAAACTTTATTAATAGACTTTTTCGGGATAGTTTATGTCTATCTTCAAGAATCTTCCAGTTCAGTTTCTTCAGCATCTTTATGACACTCTCCCATTCAGTATGTCAAGCGAGAAAAGTGAAAGCTAGGTTTCACATGATCAATTATTTTCAGACACCATGCTGGTTGGCATCAAGGAGGTCATTCTGTTCAGGATACCTCACCACGTTTTGAGCTCGGAATATGTTCTAAAATTTTACAACAAATCAATGTCAAGGATATTGGACAGTAGTTTTGTGGATCGCTTCTGCTACCTTTCTTGTTGACACAAGTGACCTGAGCTTTTTTCCAAGAACCGGGCACAGTTTTTTGTTCAAGGGATTTATGATAGATTGTAGTTAGAAGAGGGGCTACCTCAGCCACAAATTCAGTTTAGAGTCTGACAGGGAATCCGTTGGGCCCTGGAGCTTTGTTCAGTTTTAACGATTTCAGCTGTTTCTCAATATCACTGACACTAATTCTTATTTGAATCATCTTTTCAGTGGTATGAGAATTAAACTGCGGCAATTCTCTTGGGCTTTCCTTTGTAAAGGAACATTTAAAAATCAAGTTAAGCATTTCAGCTTTTGCTTTACTACCCTCAGTGTCAGTTCCTGTCTCCTTCGCTAAGGTCTGGACAGTTTGGTGTCACTAACAGCCTTTACGAAAGACCAAATTTGCAGCAAAATGGTCTGCAGCCAATGGCAAGTGGCCTCTGGTGGGGAAAATGAGCCAGCAGTCTTGTGTATGTTCTCTAAATTGTATTGTACTTATGCTGCCACACTGTGACTTTACAAGAAGTTGGTTTCTTGTGCCAGTGTCTTACTGTGTTTGGCATTAGAACAGAAACAAGAAGCTTTGCTTCCCAACACTGATCTATTGCTCGCGTCACAGAAGATGGCACTTCCACACAAAGGCGAAGCAGTGAAGGGATGAGAACTGCGTATGCCGCCGAACTGCATTGCTGCGGGCAACAGTCAGGCTCATTTGCCTATGGTACATCAGATCTACGAGGGAAACAGTAAATATTAAAACCAATTTCGGTCAGTCATCATGAGAGAAATATTAACTCACGTCTTGACGACACTGCCCCTACTGCTCTACAGATTTAGTCTGTGTGAAGTCAGGAGGCAAACTTTGTGAAGATACTAAGTACAATTTTTCTCAAAATGACAACTGTCTAACGACATGATCATTGAAACTGCTTGCAAAAATCATCATTTATTGCAATTTGAACTGTATTACAAGTAAAAATTTAATACGCAACGAAGTTAACTTCAAGCACAAATCAAAATCATTATATTTGCTTGACAACTGTTTCTACACAATAGGATTTCTAAAAATATGTATAAGGTTGTGTGTGTGTGTGTGTGTGTGTGTGTGTGTGTGTGTGTGTGTGTGTGACCAATTTAGCGTAATCACTGCACATAAAAGAAGAATTATGTGGTAGAAAAGACTAATGAAAAGACTATCAGAATACTGGTTAGTAAGTTGTCATTTTTCGCTGTTAATGGCCATTATCAGTGTAAACTAACTTGTCTGACATTGCAGTCAGAGATCGCATTTATAAGCAACTGAACAAGCAAACAATTAACCATCATCTGCGAATAACTCCAGGGAACGATGACCAATAACACTGAAAACCACCGATATCTCGACAAGTAACAGTTACTGTCATTTTATGGTCTTATCTGGTTCGTGCCTTGAAAATGACGGGGTTTACATGTGGAAATATTGGACTTTTGACAAATGTATCCAGCTGCATTCTTGTGTGTTATTAGAACATACAAAATGGTGGGAGAAGCTTAACTTCTAATTGGGCAATATGTTCAACATTACAGTCTGCATAATTCAAAGGATACAAAGTCCTAATCAAAAAGGCTAGGAAATTCTCATTATTATGTATGCAACTGATACATTGACAAAATTTTTTTAACCCACGAGTCTTTAAAACTAAGAAATATTATTACTTTCCTCCAAAGTCTACATCACAATACCACCATACTTTTACTTGAATATGTTTCCAATCGATGTAATTGTAAATTTACGACGATAAGTTCAAGGCTTATATGCATCATTACTTCCCTGTCAAATTATTCTTTCTGAAGCTTTTAAGCATGTCGCACACAAGGTGCCCACACTACATGTGGGGTGTTGCCTATTGCCTCATACACAAGTGATTCAGTGAAAGTTATCTTTATTTTTTTTTCCTCTCCCGCATAGCCTTATTCATTGCCCAAATAAATTCAATATGTCTAAACTGACAGTGTTACGTGGGTAAATGTAAAACTGTGTGACCCCTTTCACACGCAAGGAAAGTCAAGTTTGTACATTCTGTGACATGACCTGTATAAATTAACGAACTGCAGGAAATCGGGACGAGTCTGGTTTACACTACGCTTAATATTTTTATTTTTAAGCCAGTGAAGACTACCTACTTCTTTGGTGTTTATACTTGGTGTTTTCTCTGTAACAATTGAATTATAACTGGCAGTGACCGACTTCGAAGCAAAGTACGACAAGAATTGTGAATCACGTCACGAAACTAACAGTGTTCATTCCCAAATGGTAGTCACTGCTGTTTTTCTTACACATAAATACAAGTTTACTCTCAGAAACAAAACCAGAAGAAGAGTCAGCATGCAAAATAATTATCCAAGAACCTACTCATATTCCTATTAAAAATTTAAAATCGACAGCGCCATCACTCATTTTCCAGCAGATCTTCCTGGAAAGATTCTAACTGACCCATGTTTCATCAAGATAATACACTGTTGAGCCGTCACCTCTTCTTGCATCATGAATCTTTATATGGGATGCAGTTCATGCTGCACCTATGTCACATCTTTGAACCAAAACCTCTTCTTAACATATCAGGAACGGTCTTTTAAAATTCTTTACATTGACGAAGCGCTTATCACTGAAGCTAATTTTCTCCTGCATAACTGTAACACGTTTTTGTGATGTCAGGCATTCATCATTCACATGGAGCACTTTAAAACATTGTTGTTAAAACCATCCATTTGTGTTACAGGTTCCTTGCGATTTCGATGCTTTCCAGACAACACGAAGCCAAGTTTTTCTACTGTTCCTACAGCTCTGACAGTTTCGTTTACAATTCTCTTTTACAGTTCTCTTGCTGACATCACATGGTTCTGCAGTCTGTTCTTGTGTCTTCAAATGTCAACAGTAGGAGACCTGGTTTCAAAATCACATTTGAAAAAGCTATAAATGCGGTAAGTAATCTCCATCATCTGCTTATGAAGCACTTCACATTTAATGCTGTCACCTGATTTTTTTTTAGTGGCATTTAAACATTTACAGATACACATTTACACCTATACTGGAAAAAAAAAACCAGACACACGCCTCCCAGTTGAACAAATAATTCGCTTATCACAAAGTACGGCAACAATGAAGCATGTAGGAGCGAGATTCTCACTGTCTAGCTGTAACTTGGTGCTGGCCGCTTGGGAAGAGAATGAATATTACTGGTTGCCAGTGGCTAGTGGAGGGGGATGCGCAGAACGGCTGAAAACTGGACCACCCTCCAACGTGATGCAGACTATAGTTTTCAGTAAATGCCCATGACTATCAAACAATATTTCTAGTGTTGCCACACTGATGAAGATGACTTGCAAACTTGCCAATATGACCAACATCATGACACGAAACATGATTATATACCTGTAAAAGTATTTCTGAAGCAGACAACATGTGATGAAACCTATGTTTGCAGTAATCTGAACCATCTACAGACCAATGGATGAAGTGTTTAGTGTCCTGTCAACAACAACTTCATCCTAGATGGAGAACATGATCGAAATGCAGAAGGAAGTCTGCCTTAGACTTTCAAAGAAACCATTACAGCATTCTCCTTAAGCTATTTATGGAAATCACGAAAAACCTACATCAGGGTGGCTGGACAGAGGATGTATGTGAAGCCTTACTCAGAAGTAATGTTTTTCTCTTGCTCAAGTACTCCATTCCTCCAACTCTTCTCTTTAAATTGTGTGTGAAAATGAAACAAACTCTACAGATAATCCTTGACACACAAGACATCCCCAATCACACCAGGTGCCAAAAATTATCAGCATTTACTTTATATCTAAAAACAAAGATGATGTGACTTACCAAACGAAAGCGCTTGCAGGTCGATAGACACACAATCAAACACAAACACATGTTTGTGTTTGTTTGTGTGTCTATCAACCTGCCAGTGCTTTCGTTTGGTAAGTCACATCATCTTTGTTTTTAGATATATTTTTCCCACGTGGAATGTTTCCCTCTAATATTTCCTCATCATTTACTTTAACACATTGCTCCAACATCTAATTCTGAATGGTTTTTTACCTTTTGGAAGTATGTACCATCAAACACGTGCAATTAGTATTATACCCTCAACCCTCAATTAAGCTCATAGGAGGAACTTTCCTAAGTGATGAAAAACAAGAACTCATATCCAATTTTTGGAAAGGCGTTTGAAGACACACACAAGTAATGACTCCAAACTCAATGTGCAGATATCTTTCTCTGGAGCAGTGATGTGTGATGATCTGAGACCGCCACATTATTTGGAACACAGATCTTATAAATGCTTTAAATTTTTTGAGTGATCGATCTTCTGACTTGTTTGATGCAGCCTGCCACAAATTCGTCTCCTGTGCCAACCTCTTCATCTCAGAGTAGCACTTGAAACCTTTGTCCTCAATTATTTGCTGGGTGTATTCCAATCTCTATCTTCCTCTAAAGTTTTTATTCTCCACAACTCCCTCTAGTGACATGGAAATTATTCCGTTATGTCTTAACAGATATCCTGTCATCTTGTCCCCCCTCCTTCTTAGTGTATTTTTATATATTTCTTTCCTCCCTGATTCTGCAGTAAACACCCTAATTCCTCTGAATACACACAGACAAAAAATACTTATTTCTCCCCAAACTATTTATGAGATAAACATATTGCCTCAACTTATATTTCACTCCATTATCTTCCTCTATTATGTGCTGATATACTACTAAAATTTTTACCAAAGATAATCAGCCACACACTGCACCTTCTATTTTCTGAAGTCATCCACACTCTATCACTGTGTTACCACGGATTTGTTTCTACCTATAGATACGCTTTCACTTTTAATCAGAGAATCCTAAAATTAAGAATCAAGCAAATTACATTCTTACCACATCTTCTAGTGGTTTAGCCCCAAACACTTTGAAGCTGTTTTGGGGCTTGCCAGGCGTTGCTACAACTACAACAGCCTGCTGCCCTACCCTCGTCGCAAATTCATCGATTGTTTGCTGCAAACAGGAATAATTAATTTTAAATTTAAGTTTACTGTCTTTCTACAATATAACATGCATACTATTGCATGCCACAGTATTATGAAAAGTTACATAAACAAAAGAATAAATTCATCCTGCTATAAAAGTAACCAAGGTTGCTTTCTTGTCATGCTAGAACACTGCACACATATTTAATGAGAATAACACACATGAATATTTCTTTCCTATATCTTTGCTGGAAATGATGAATGTATTTTCCAACATACCCGTAACTTTCGAAGCAATCTATTCTGCTGCCTCTTCCTAATTGAGGGATTGGTCTCAAATGAGTGTGGTCGTTTGCGTTTCTTAGCCGATACTATGGCCGCTGCTGCTGCTACTCCCACAGGGCCTGTCAGCAAGAGCAAATAAATATATTGAACCACTGCATCTCAGTGTCAAAGCAGGATTCACTGAAGCCACAGCATTCAAGTGTTAAGGCCTATGAGTTGCTCCTCTGAAATTACATAAATTGATGTCCGACACTTCAATAAACTGTATGACAAATTTTATTATTCTGTATAGAAGATAATTTCATGGAAATGATTAAAAATGAACTTCTACACTGTTACTTTAAAAGTGAACACACACCATTTTATTGACTATGCAGACAGCACTAGCAATTAGCGAATTGTTACTTCATATTTCTTAGTAAAAAGTGCCACAATTTGTCATTTCAGATCAGGATATCAGTCCACAGCAGAGAGCGTACAGTGCAGTGCAGAAGTGGGAAGCAGAAATTTGTCACAATCAAAGTGAGCAAGTAAGTACAACCTTGTACTTTTCTTTCACTAATAACACACCTATTGTCACAATCCCACAGTTTTCTGTCACCAGTTCAAAAATGTGAACAATGGAGCTATTTCTGATACTGCCATAGTGACTCAAAACGTGAGAACATTTCAAAGAGTGCATCAGTTTATGAAGAGCGAATCAACGATCATGTAGGGCTATGACTAAGAAATACTGAGAATGAGTAAAGTCATGGTTCAACTATGTTTCTGCTCCACCAATCTGTATAGTATATTCAACACAGCCAGATAGAAATCTCCCCATGCAAAATCATTATAATTCAAAAGCAATTTTTCCCAACAAAATCATACAAATTTTTTTTTTTTTCCACGGAGGAGTGATATAACGTGTGATTAAAAAGTAACTGAAATTGTTTTTCATAAAGAATATTTACTTATTCTTCAACATCAACTTTGTCCCCTTCAAAGTAATCCCTCTCAGATATAATACACTTTTGCCAGTGCTTTTTCCAATCTTGGAAGCACTTGTGGAACTCACTTTTCATTATGGTTTTCAGCTCCCTCAGTGATTCTGTTTTTATCTTATCAATGGTGGTAAAACGACATCCTTTCATGGCTCTCTTCAGTCTGAGGGATACAAAGAAGTTGCAGGGGATCATGTCCAGTAACACGGTGGCTGAGGCAAAGACTCATGAACAAGCAATGAGGTGAGAGCAGGAGCATTATTGTGATGCAATTTCCAGAAGTGGTTTCACCACAATTCTGGTCATTTCCTTCAGGTTCCTCCACGCAAACAGTACATAACTTCAAGGGGGTATTACTTATGGTCTGTACGACCTTAAGACAGGAACTCATGATGCACTATCCCACTTCAATCAAAGAAGACAGTGAGCAGAACCTTCACAAGTGATTGACCTTTGCGATTTATTTTCTTTGTGTTCAGGTAGTTTCTATTGGAACAACTGAGTCTTGGTTTTGAAGTCTAACAAGTATACACACATTTTGTCATCTGTTATAACGTTCTTTAGTGAGTCTGGATCATTGATTTCACTCACCAGGTTCTGAGTGATGTCTAAGTGACATTATTTTTATATTAAAAACAATGATTCCAAGACTTACCAAGCGGGAAAGTGCCGGCAGACAGGCACAATGAACAAAACACACAAACACACACACAGAATTACTAGCTTTCGCAACCGATGGTTGCTTCTTCAGGAAAGAGGGAAGGAGAGGGAAAGACGAAAGGATGTGGGTTTTAAGGGAGAGGGTAAGGAGTCATTCCAATCCCGGGAGCGGAAAGACTTCCCTTTGGAGGGGAAGAGGACAGGTGTACACACACACACACACACACACACACACACACACACACCACACACACACACGTGTGTGTGTGTGTGTGTGTGTGTGTGTGTGTGTGTGTGTGTGTGTGTGTGTGTGTGTACACCTGTCTTCCACTCTCTACACTAAAAAGATTATTCTGTGACAGTGTTTTGTAAGTGAAGACAATTCAGAACAGGGGCCTCCAGTAACAGTGAATTGGAAGAACTATATACACAAGTTATACAATTTGTTCCAGCCAAAATTTTGAGAGCCACAATTCAGCAGAGTAACAACCATAATCTACAAAGTTGCGGTTGTGATGCAAACGTTCAAATACTATTTCTTCTTCATGCAAAATCAGATTTTGCCAATAGGACTGAGTTCAAGCTCACTAGATTTATCTTCCAGGAACTTACTTCAGTGAGGTATGTCATACACAAAAATCAGAATTCACAAATCTCACCTAGCAAGATAGCTGACAGTTACAATTAACAGCCCTTGCAGATACTTGTCACTTATGGGCCTTACAACCTCAAAGAAGCTAAAGGTGTCTGAACAGTCTTTACTGAAGGATTTCAATTACATTCACCAAAATGACGTGACTATTTTAATCAGAATAAGCCGACTCACTGGTCATAGAAACTTGATTTCATGCTTTTACCACCATCTGTTCATCTGTTCTTACAATAAAAAATGGTTCAAATGGCTATGAGCACTATGCGACTTAACTTCTGAGGTTATCAGTTGCCTAGAACTTAGAACTAATTAAACCTAAATAACCTAAGGACATCACACACATCCATGGCCGAGGCAGGATTCGAACCTGCAACCATAGCGGTCACTCGACTCCAGACTGTAGTTCCTACAACCGCACGGCCACTGCGGCCGGCGTTCTTACAATATAAAGCAACAACTGCTATATGCTGCCTGCATAATCAACTTACCTGGTATTCAAGTATCATCATATAATGACTGCAAATCATTTCTATGGAAATTCATGCATAGGTTTAGGCAGCATTAAAAGTAAAGAACATGTTATTTTAGTGAGAGTTACCATATTACCTGTTACTTGAGGCAATTTGAGTGAATATGTACTATGTATCTGTAAAGTAATGAAACTGTGTGTGCACAAACTTCTTTCGTAAAATTGACACACCCTGTCAGTTTATAAAATAAGACAAGTAACGAAACATTAATTACATGTTAATGAGTGACTGGCAAGGATGAAACATCCTGGCAGATTAAAACTGTGTGCCGGACCGAGACTCGAACTGAGGTCCTTTCGCGGGCAAGTGCTCTGCCAACTGAGCTACTCAAGCAGGACTCACGACCAGTCCCCACAGCTTCAATTCTGCCAGTACCTCATCTCCTACCTTCCAAACACCACAGTAACTCTTCTGTGAAGCTTGAAAAACTAGTACTCCTGGAAGGAAGGATATTGCGGAGACATGGCTTAGCCACAGCCATGGGAATGTTTCCAGAATGAGATTTTACTCTGCAGAGGAGTGTGTGCTTGCCCGCGAAAGGCAAAGGTCCCGAGTTTGAGTCTCGGTCCGGCACACAGTTTTAATTTGCCAGGAAGTTTCATATCAGCGCACACACCGCTGCAGAGTGAAAATATCATTCTAGAATGACAAGAATGTTTGCTAAACAAAATGTGAAATGTTTCTGGTCAAAAGATGTTTCAAAGTTGCTGTTCATGGAAGTAGATCTTGTACAAAAAACAGAACTAGCATTTACAGAAACAGTCTCCTTACTTTACAGAAACAGTCTCCTTACTTTACAGAAACAGTTTCCTTACTTTACAGAAAAAGTTTCCTTACTTTACAGAAACATGTCTTACATGACAAATTCAAGTGTTTTGGTTGGGTGAGAGAGAAAGGGGGACAATCTGACTACAATTTCTGATGAACATTTGGTATCACTCATAAAATTTATTCAACTCTCCAGATATAAAAAACAAATGTAACAATGTTTAAACACCCACACTCATACAAAGTTTTAACAAACATGGCATGCAAATCAAACTATTACAATGAAATAAAAATTGACTTAATGTTACCATGCACATTTGTACAAAAATGACTAGCGGTAAGTATCACTTATTACACTAATACTTAAGACAACACTAAAAACTAAACTGTTAGTAAGATCATTAGTAACTATTTTGCAACTAACCCCATTGTTTTTACTAAATAATAGCGCAAGAATAGATACAAATGGTAGCTCTACTAAGATATAAGGCAGATCCCGTAATGACATTTTTCCTAGGATTGAGTGAACCAATCAGGGTAAGTCCAAATAAGCAATTTAAATGCTCATGCTTTTCAGTGGCTAGTATTTATAATGAAATGCTCGATTGATTGCTTTATGAGGAACAAATTAGGATATGAATCTCAGTAACTTGAATGGAAGAAATGTGGGGAGTGGAACTCTGCTACCTTCTGAATTAAATGTATTACACTACAAACACTCAAGCCCGTGCAAAGTTTGAGGTAAGCATGTTTATCAACCAATCAAGCTCCTGGAGACCTGGAAGGCTCAGGTACAATGTACAGGGTTAATGGGAGATATTCAGCATATGTGGATTTATGGGACATTGATATGCCAATACAGATGAAACACTACTGATAATACTTCCATTGTAGAGGCAGGCTGATAATAGTGGAGCAAAGGAACTCGCATGACATCTGTAGCCCATGTGCCATGCACAGTTACACCTCCACCTACACCTATTTACATTAAGTATGGCTAAAGTGACAATGGCATGGACTCTTCAATCACAACTGCTTCTATTAATTTTAATTCGAGGAAAATAAATTGCACAGTTTTGGAATTGAAGATAAGTTAATGGAGTTGGAAGATAAAAAAACAAATGTGATACAATAGGGTTATTCACACGTAAAAAGTGAGGCCAAACATAATTAAATTCAGTATACATGTTTCATTACAAAGAAAACAACAAAGTGGAAATTCCCGAGTAGGGTTTATCGCAAAACAAGAAAATTAGAAACTATATTCCCGATCCTGAATGGGTTTCACAATGATAAAGCAAGATTTGTTAAAAATAAATAAATAAAAATAAAAGACATTCTATGAACATTTCGTAAGTCTGGACATCAAAGTGCCTACAATCTGACGGGACAGAAGAAAACCACTATAGAGTTACAGCAGCTGGAAAACAGCAGCAAATTTCACTACATGACGATAACAGTTCATTTTAAAGCAAACCAAAGATGGCTCTTATACACTATACCAGAAATGGCAAGGGTCACACAACAGTAGAAAACAAATAGAATGTTGGGGATTAAAACTGCAACACCAATAAGGTTAGTAAACAATGAAATTTTGCTTACTGTGTATACAGTGTGCCAATCACATTGTCTTCTACTGTTCCATTGCTGTTTTACAACTGTGAGCCCATGTCTGTATTACTTCATCACTGCTTCAGCTAACACAGTAGTCATTTCTGTTGTTATAATTTCAAATGAGCAGGAGTAGTACAAAATAAATAGCAAGTTATGTGAGAAATAATTTATGATCTGTGCAAAAAAAAATTACCCAGATTCCAAGCTAGCAACACAGTCTCACAATGAGGCAATTGTCTCCAAGATAATTATTAATCAAATAAGCAGTTAGCATGAATCAGATGCAACTGCACTCTTTATGCTTTGAGTAGGTTTTTTTGTGGAGTAATACTTTTATGATACCACACACAGTGATATAATGAAAAATTTATTTTATTATTGTTTATAACAATGACTTAACACACATAATGTAAGTTTATTTTATCGTCATTTAATTAAACTGCAATCAAACTGTCATTTTGCTAATACATGTTACCCTTGGTAACAAAGGCAGCTATTCTTTACACGTGTACAAAGTGCGCCACATGCCCGCTCATGTCATGAAAAATGGTGTGCACCCTTGAAGATTAAATTTGTAGATGATCTGGGGGTATACAGGTGCAAAATTTGGTACACAGAGTTGGTAGCAATATAGGTCTAACCAGACTGGTTACCAAGGTGAAATGAGCCCGGGTAACAGGTATGGGCACATCATTCCATGCTGCTTCAACTCTATGCTAAGTTTGTCAGCCAAAGTGACTGGTGAAAGGTGGTATACTAGATTCTGAGCAACCAACCACTAGATGTTTTCAATGGGTGAAAGATCTGGAGAACCTGCTGGCCAGTGCAACAGTCTAACAACCTCTGTACTGAGGTAAGTGAAAGCAGCAAGGCAACATGCAGTCTTGTGTTATCTTGCAGAAACATAGTGTCAGGAGACCTCCTAAATAACGTACAACCACTGGTCTTAACATATCAGTAATGTAATGACTGCTGGCCAAATTACTAGCTGTAAAAACCAAACCTGAGGTGATAGTGTTGTGTATGCAATGGCACACCATACCATCACAAAAGGTATGACAATGATAAATGGAATATGGCAATTACTGCCATCCTGGAAGCCCCCACTCAAGGATACATTCATTGTGGTGCTGTACTCAGAACCACGACTCGTATGGATGGATGTGGAGCCACTCCCGTATACAGTGTTGTCGAGCATATCACTGTTGAGACACCCCTCTTTGCTGTTGCGTGATTGGAAGGTGTAAAACTGGTCACTGTGCAGCTCAAAACGTCATAAAACAGTGTGAAGAAATAAGCCCCTTTCCTGACTCAAAGTAGCTGACATTGATGTACAATCTCTCACAGCAGAGCAAGCAGTGTGTGTCCTCTCAGGTGCTACTGACTTGGAGCTGCTGCATCATCTTTATAGATATGTCAACATTTAAAAAATCCATTAAATAATGTGCTGGATAGTACAAGCAGGGGAAAAGGGAGTGGGGGGAGGGGGAGGGGACAGCGGGTTATGTGCATGTGAGTGGTAGTGGCAGGATATTTTGATGCATTGCTACACCAGACATTACTACAAATCAACCCAAAATTGAAAAAATGCAGTATATTCAAAGATTAATACAGAGCTTTTTTTTACCTGTTAGAGTTTGATGTTCTCAGATCAGCACTATATTTCTGAAGTATAAGTTGAAGGCCCATGTTTTGAACGAATACTCTAGTTGCCCCCTTAGCAGCTAGCAGCTCCTGATTGTTAAAATTTGTTTTGATGCCATGTGTTTGTGTGTTTAACTAGCACACCCATTTTTGTTCTCACACAACCATGCTCCGAAGCTACTTTAAAATCACCAACGTTTTCTTTAACAAACATCTTGCATCGTCACTGCATACTAAAGAGAAGTTGTGCTCAACAAGGAATGTCATAAATAAAAATTCTGCATTTGTTGCCAAACTTTCATCTTACAAGGATTCAGCAAAAACTTAAATTCGTGTTTGTGTCCCTCAGCTTCAGTGTACGTCAACAAATTTTGCTTCCCACATATTTATGGCAATTGTCTCTTCCATCAGACAACTGAAAAATTTCAGCTATACACACTACTACAAAGTGCGTGTGAATCAGATTTGGAGGAGCGCAGTTGTCAGGGCCATGCTTTCAAGTATTCTTCAATAAATTTTTTTAACAATTCTCGGTTTCTTAACACTGTCACTAGTCCCTGTACTGTTGTCACACACTTTTGTTGCACCTGAAATTCTTTCATTGTTTATTTCAAAATCTTTTTAACATATTTCCCTGACACATGCCTAGTATGCACTAGAAAATAATTCTACATTAATGTCTTTACGAAAAATGCAATAAGCACTTGTTAACACGTCACACGCACACAAATATTAACCACCAAACAGAGCTTGACTGCAATTTGTCATCGCAACACAACAAAGACATCTCTAGGAGCAGCTTATGATTAGTGAAGATAACAACTGCGCATGATATACCACTTCATATCTAGTTATACATTATTAAGGGTGAAGTCCTATACCATACATGGTATTTGGTGAAATGAGAAGTCTACAAAGGGCAGAAAAGGACAAGTATACCAAGAAATATTGTTGAGAATTCAAGTTGTAACGAATGGCTTTCTCTTGAGCACCCTTTTGGGCACTTTATATGCTTACTCTTATAAATAAAAAGAATTTAAAAAGTATTAAGTTTTGCTACATCATAAAGTCCTAATTATTGAAGGAAATTCATAATTATTTGAATGATTTGTCATAGTTGGCATCTTTTTGTTATGTATGCCCCACTGAACCCACCAATTCTATATTAACATGACAGCTGTAGGATCTCTACCAATGCAAGCAGCAATATCACAGAACAAAAAACTGCATTCTTGATAGGATGCGTCTTTTTAGTATCAACTTAAAATACATTTGGTAAAGGTTTCTCCTCCTTACACAAGGTATAAAATGAACTTCTCAAAAATAAACAACATTCAAATGCAATTTCTGAATGAGAGACCTTTTGCGTAAGATTTCCTTGTATACAGAATGTAATTAGCATCACTCCTGTCTGCCTGGTGTAGTTGCACTGAAATGCTAATTATTGGCATATTGCACTATGTAGTGCGCTTCATGTAAATTTGACATTTACGACGTGTCGCTTTGACAGTTCTGTCATTTTAATGGCCAGCAGTACACAAAAAACTTGGTAAGGACCACAATGGAACTAAAAAAGAAACTGACAAGTTTAGCATCTTAGGAAATGAATGTTATGAAGACATGAAGGAGCAATATGAAGCAATAGTTGAAGTCCATAATGCTTGGAAGCCTCAGTCCAGTAACAGATTTCAAATGGTTGCTGGTGAGCCAAGAACTTGTTTCCACAATCTTATTTAATGTGAAATAACTCCTAGCATAAAGCCCAGTCTCTTGTCATCCGAACACAGTTAAGGATCTATGAAATACAAGACTGTAGAATGCCTATCCGATAATGTAAGATGCATATGTTTCATGTGACAGATTTCAGACACATAATGGAGGTAGAGGTGTGTGTGTGTGTGTGTGTGTGTGTGTGTGTGTGTGTGTGTGTGTGTGTGTGTGTGTGTGTGTGTGTGTGTGTGTGTGTGTGTGTGTGTGTGTGCGCGCGCGCGCGCTCTGTTGTTAATAATGACAACATTCTGCCAATGTGCTAAGCAAGAGCTAAGGTCAGAATCTCAAATTCTTTGTGCCTACTAAAGCATGTATATGCATGCACAGTAGATGCATACATTTAACAATGACAATTGTACAATATGTTCACTATACATATGTTAATTAGTTGTGGAAACTAACATCTGAAACATTAACAGATGTACAGAAAATACCACACACACATTTTCCAGCTGAATCAACAGTATCAAAACACTTACATATTATCAACTATGTATCTCCCTGTAAATAAACTACTGTAAAGAAGAAAAACATCATGCTTCTATACTACTCAATAAGCAAGTAAATGCAAATAAAATTAAAAAACCAAAACAATCATGACTGTTAAAACAGCGCCTCCCAACATGCATTGCGAAGACTCCACCACAGACCTATCCATTTCCAATGACAGCCGCAGTGCGTGTAAAATGGCTAAAATGTCAACAGATGAGGTATATAAAAGGCATACCTGATGGAAAAAAATTAACTGTAAACGTAACAACACGGATCATGTAGTTATTTCTAAAAACTGACGAGAACCCACTATATAATAAACAACTCTATTCCAAAATTATGTCCAAGATTGAGAAATAAACAGCCATTCCTGGTGAAGAAAATCAACTGCACAAGGAAAGTGATAACCAACCTCCCCTTAATCATCTTTGGAAGACGTTACATGAAATCACATCACACTTATGATGAAATGCATATAATGTAAAGATAACAGAAGACAGTGTGATTTAAACAGTTGCCATTCTCTGGGATAGTTAATAACACGAAATAATTTTTAACTCTGAATAATTTTTCAACATGAAAAGGTGCATGGGGGGAGGGGGCAGAGGGGGGGAGAGGGGGGGCGGAGAGGGGGGGAAAGGGGAGGAGAGGGGAGGAGGGGGGAGAGGGGGGTGAGAGTGGGGAGAGGGGGGTGAGAGTGGGGAGAGGGGGGAGAGAGTGGGGAGAGGGGGGAGAGAGTGGGGGGTGAGAGGGGGGGGAGAGTGGGGGCGTGAGAGGGGGGGGAGAGTGGGGGCGTGAGAGGGGGGGGAGAGTGGGGGCGTGAGAGGGGGGGGAGAGTGGGGGCGTGAGAGGGGGGGGAGAGTGGGGGCGTGAGAGGGGGGGGAGAGTGGGGGCGTGAGAGGGGGGGGAGAGTGGGGGCGTGAGAGGGGGGGGAGAGTGGGGGCGTGAGAGGGGGGGGAGAGTGGGGGCGTGAGAGGGGGGGGAGAGTGGGGGCGTGAGAGGGGGGGAGTGGGGGCGTGAGAGGGGGGGGAGGTGGGGGCGTGAGAGGGGGGGGAGAGTGGGGGCGTGAGGGGGGGGAGAGTGGGGGCGTGAGGGGGGGGAGAGTGGGGGCGTGAGAGGGGGGGGAGAGTGGGGGCGTGAGAGGGGGGGAGAGTGGGGGCGTGAGAGGGGGGGGAGTGGGGGGCGTGAGAGGGGGGGGAGAGTGGGGGCGTGAGAGGGGGGGGAGAGTGGGGGCGTGAGAGGGGGGGGAGAGTGGGGGCGTGAGAGGGGGGGAGAGTGGGGGCGTGAGAGGGGGGGGAGAGTGGGGGCGTGAGAGGGGGGGAGAGTGGGGGCGTGAGAGGGGGGGGAGAGTGGGGGCGTGAGAGGGGGGGGGAGAGTGGGGGCGTGAGAGGGGAGGGAGAGTGGGGGCGTGAGAGGGGGGGGAGAGTGGGGGCGTGAGAGGGGGGGGGAGAGTGGGGGCGTGAGAGTGGGAGAGGGGCGTGAGAGTGGGAGAGGGGCGTGAGAGTGGGAGAGGGGCGTGAGAGTGGGAGAGGGGCGTGAGAGTGGGAGAGGGGCGTGAGAGTGGGAGAGGGGCGTGAGAGTGGGAGAGGGGCGTGAGAGTGGGAGAGGGGCGTGAGAGTGGGAGAGGGGCGTGAGAGTGGGAGAGGGGCGTGAGAGTGGGAGAGGGGCGTGAGAGTGGGAGAGGGGCGTGAGAGTGGGAGAGGGGCGTGAGAGTGGGAGAGGGGCGTGAGAGTGGGAGAGGGGCGTGAGAGTGGGAGAGGGGCGTGAGAGTGGGAGAGGGGCGTGAGAGTGGGAGAGGGGCGTGAGAGTGGGAGAGGGGCGTGAGAGTGGGAGAGGGCGTGAGAGAGGGCGTGAGAGTGGGAGAGGGGCGTGAGAGTGGGAGAGGGGCGTGAGAGTGGGAGAGGGGCGAGAGGGGAGGGGCGTGAGAGTGGGAGAGGGGGGTGAGAGTGGGAGAGGGGGGGTGAGAGATCTGTCTCGCGTGTGTGGGTGAGAGTGGAGAGGGGGGTGAGAGTGGGAGAGGGGGGTGAGAGTGGGGGAGGGGGGTGAGAGTGGAGAGGGGGGTGAGAGTGGGAGAGGGGGGTGAGAGTGGGAGAGGGGGGTGAGAGTGGGAGAGGGGGGGTGAGAGTGGGAGAGGGGGGTGAGAGTGGGAGAGGGGGGTGAGAGTGGGAGAGGGGCGTGGAGAGTGGAGAGGGGGTGAGAGTGGGAGAGGGGGTGTGAGAGTGGGAGAGGGGGGTGAGAGTGGGAGAGGGGGGTGAGAGTGGGAGAGGGGGGTGAGAGTGGGAGAGGGGGGTGAGAGTGGGAGAGGGGGGTGAGAGTGGGAGAGGGGGGTGAGAGTGGGAGAGGGGGTGAGAGAGGGGGGTGAGAGTGGGAGAGGGGGGTGAGAGTGGGAGAGGGGGGTGAGAGTGAGGAGAGGGGGGTGAGAGTGGGGAGAGGGGGGTGAGAGTGGGAGAGGGGGTGAGAGTGGGAGAGGGGGGTGAGAGTGGGAGAGGGGGGTGAGAGTGGGAGAGGGGGGTGAGAGTGGGAGAGGGGGGTGAAGTGGAGAGGGGGTGAGAGTGGGAGAGGGGGTGAGAGTGGAGAGGGGGTGAGAGTGGGAGAGGGGGGTGAGAGTGGGAGAGGGGGGTGAGAGTGGGAGAGGGGGGGGAGAGTGGGAGAGGGGGGTGAGAGTGGGAGAGAGGAGGGGGGGAGAGGAAGGAGTATCATTGTAGGCAGACCTTGAAAACAGCACAGCAGATGAGGTTTTTTCAATTTCAAATTTGGTGAAGACACTGCTAATCTTGACTAAAACCTGTTGTAGCCTCAGCTATGGTAATTTCCAGTGCATTCTGTACGACTCTTATTCACAAATTGCATTTTTCTGCTATTGGATGACTTACTACACAGATTGCCTGCCCCCCCCCCCCCCAAAGCTAGGAAATAATCATATACAAAGCTAAGAAATAATCATATACATTTATCTTTTATCCATGTTACACTAATATATACATTATTTAGCCCATTCTATTCCCTTCTGCTGTCATTACAATGGTCCCTGATCCCACTGTAATACCTCCATTGGATGTATCAACGTACAAAGACTACAGAAAAAATTGGCCACAGTGTTATTTACTGCACCATTCCAGTACTTGCTATATGATATTACAGCAAATTACACGTAATCTTTAAGTATCAATTCAGTTTCTTCAACTATGTCATTAGTTAAATAAAATAAATTATCTTTAAATCACTTTAAATAAATATTTCTCCTTGCAATATTTATCTTCCAACACAGAACAGTGTTTACATGATAGTCATATGCATATATATGAATGAGCCCCTTAGGACTATGTAAAGTACTTAGTGGAGTGCATTTGCCTTTCTTTGTGCCCATACTACTTCATTCTTTTGCTGTGGGTTTCTTTTCTTTCTTGAGACCATGTTGTTCCAGTCTTCTTCTTTGGTTTCTCTTCTTGGTCAGCTTGCCACTTGTCAATTTTGGATCTGAAGATTTCCATTTTGGATACACTCTGGTGTAATTCCTGCTAGTTTCAGATCTGTTTTGATTTCACTAATCCATTTCATTGGGTCTTTTAGATTTACTCCTGTCTTCATAGAATTCAACTATTTGCTTTCTAAGTCCGTCCGGATTCATTCTTTTGATGTGTTCATAAAATCTTAATCTGTGTTTTCTAATGTCACTGTGAATATTAGCGCTTTCCTGCTTGGTAAGTCTTGGAATCTTTGTTTTTAGAGTAATGTTTGTGTTATATCCACAGATTGACACATATGTGCGAAGAAAATATTTTTATTAGGTGGAGCAAGGCCACCGCTTAATTTTACAAAAGATAAACTTCCTTTAAAAAAGCCTCTTCTCCTACAAAAATTTTATAACAAGCCAAAGAATTATGCCACTTTATTGAATTGAAATATTAGCAACTGATCTGAATTTTTGCTCCTTTGTCGGGTTTTCTCTCGACGCTTTTCCGGTGGATGCTGAGGAAGTAGATGGGCACAGAGTCCAAGGTCATTGGCCGGTGTAGCAAAGACATGGCACCTAGACATTCCGGCTGCGTCAATGTATCCTCCCGATGGCAGTCCGCAGCGAGTCTAAAGACACCTGCTTCCCTTTCTTCGGGCTATTTAACACGGCGGCTCCGGCCTTCCTCCACTGATTCCGGAGTGGTGATTGGCGGCTGTTGGCAATCCCTGATTGGTGGATGGTTATATCATAGTGTGACCAAACGCGCAGGAAAAAGGCTCGTGCACATGCGTAGTTCGCGACTGATTGAATGTTTGGTGGGAACACCTCTAGCGCTGGCTGGTGGAACACGCTGGTACTTCGTTGCAGGCGCTGCTTAACTCTCCCGCGGTAACTGACCATTGCGTTTGTGTGGCTGTGTGCACCACAGCAATTTGATTTTCCTATTTGCCCCTAAGCAAATACTGCTCATCTATAAGTTTTGGACCTAAATTTTTTCTTATGATCTTCCATTCCTTTTTCTGAAAGTTTTCTATGTCTGTTTTTCTGTTTAAAATTAGTGTCTCTGATCCATATAGGCATTCTGTTTTTATGACGGTAATGTAATGTCGTAGTTTTGTGTGCTTGAACACACTTTTTATTGGAGATATTTTGAGTGAGTTGATAAATGTCCATCTTCTGTCATCTGACTTGTTGGCTTTCACTTCTATTTCATTTTTCTGAATTGTTTCGCTGGGACACTTACAATTGTGGAACTCATTTAATTTTTTATTTATTTATTTATTTATTTTTATTATTTCTTTCTTATCTCAGACGTTATGTCCGGTCAAAAGTAGAAAGTGACGCGGGCCTTGATCAAGCGTGACTTCCTTTTAACTGTACGGTATATGTTATATTGCATTTAGGAACTTTCAGGTAATTGAACATGTATCCATAATTACGGATTTATGTAGTTGTATATATAAGTTTGGATGTAGCTGTATGACATTGATGTACTGGTGGATATTGTGTGGCATGACTCCTGTAGTTGATAGTATAATTGGCATAATGTCAACTTTATCCTGATGCCACATATCCTTGACTTCCTCAGCCAGTTTGATGTATTTTTCAATTTTTTCTCCTGTTTTCTTTTGTATATACCTGCTTCCTGCAACCATCCCTTGGTCTCCCTCTATAGTCCCCTTACTCACAGCTGCTACCATTACTAAACCGACGCGTCTTTCATGCCTCGGTCCGTCCTTTTACTCACGTTGTGCCATACATTTCTTTTCTTCCCAATTCCGTTCAATACCTCCTCATTAGTTAGGTGACCTACCCATCTACTTTTCAGCATTCTTCTGTAGCGCCACATTTCAAAAGCTTGCGTTCTTTTCTCGTATGTGTTAAAAGAATAGAGCTAGCTAGATTACTTGTGGAATTCTACCAAAGTCGTAGCAAAGCTAGAACTTAAAGAAATTCGAACAGTGCAACAAAGAAAGGCCTAAGGAATCAGATATTAGATTATACACAGAGTGTTTCATAATTAACGTTACACATTAACACGCGATCTAGTGT
>NC_064924.1:272900784-272989638 GCF_023897955.1 Schistocerca gregaria | reverse complement strand
AAATTGTACTGGTGGTTTACGGCACATGTGTTAGGTGACATGTGCAAGGTAGCCAAGTAGTGTGTGCTATCCTCAGTGGTGAAGTAAGTTTCCAGCTTCTGGGACTCTAATTAAAGAATCCATGGAAATACGTCTTGTTGACAATCTAATGATCGTGATAACGGCTTTCAGCTGGATAAAAATTGGAATTCAATTATTAAAATTATGCGGTCACAGCAGAATCGAGATGTTCAGTCAATACTCTGTGATTAGACTGTTCTTACTTCACCACTGAGGGCAGCACACACTTGTTGGCTGCCTCATGCATTTCACCTAATGCATGTGCTGTAAACCGCCAGTACGATTCACATGTGCGGAATTTGCCATAAATACCATGACTGCATCAGGTCTCTTCAGTACTTGGCCTACTCACCTGAGGCTGAAATATCATGGCAGAATGTTGATGGGATCCGGCTGAAAACCCGAAAATTACTGGAAGAAAAAACACGCCGGGAAAATTTCATAAGTCACGTCATATCCACAGTTATAGAGCCATCAGTGTAAAAGATGGTAGCATCCTTAAACTACTAAACACTGAAAGGAGCAGACAACAAAAGGTCAAGGGATGACAGAAATCTTAGGACCCTGAAATAGATTGGTCCTAATTCATGGCCTCTAAACCAAAAAAGGGGGTCCATGGAAAAACAATGGGGAGTACATTCTATGGAGGAGAAGCGGAGGTCCTGGCAGAAGGTTGCGAGATGTGTTTGAACTGGTAATCCCACCTGAAGGCAGGTGTTGACCCTTTTGTGGAAAGAGAATAGGGTATTTGGATGATCAGGAAATTATCAACAAGTGATTGCATAGGAGACCATGAGCTGATACTGAAGATGCCTGCTTTGGCAAGCAGACTGTCTACATATCTATCCCAGAAAGCATCAATGGCCAGTCATATTCCAAGATGATGGACTGGGGACAATAATTTCAAATTGAAGATGCTCCTGAGCCAACAATATGGCAACTATAAGCCAATGAGAACAAGGGAATACTAAGCATGGAATAGACTTGGGCAATCCCCGACTCACGAAATGTGGGGAAGAACCAGGGAGCATTAAGCTTTCACAAGCAGCTAGTCTAGTTGGCAAATATTAGGCAACCATGTCAACTCACTATAAAAAAGAAGTTCCACAAATAAACTGTGCAACAACAGCCAGCCACCAGGTTTGCGTGGACTATGATACAAAAGACAGAAATGCACCACTTGCGTTTCCAAGTGCGGCTCTTGCTGAGGCTGTCTGGATGGCGCATTTGAAATAATGTTCAACCACAGAACCAGGGCATCATACTGGAAGCAATACCAAATGTAAAAGTCATCTACATACATTGTGGAGGTGACCAGTGGTTTATCAGAGGTCACTAGACCACTGATGGGTAAAATGACTATCATTCAGAAAGGAGGCCAGCAGGATGCCATTCTCTTGGACCCATGAGGAGCAGATTGACGAACAAACTCTTAACCCAGAACAACCAATGGGATATAAACTGATGAAAAAAAAAAAATTGAAAGCTGCACCAAAAGCTTCTGTCATGGATGGTAAGTAAAATGTGATGGTGTCAAGTGGTAGTGTATGCCTTATGAAAGTAATAAAAAAAATAAAAAAAAAGAGAATTCCTTCTTACTGTGTTCAATTAGGCAGCCTGGGATATAAATTGATGAAAACAAAATCTGAAAGCTGCGCCAAAAGCTCATGTCATGGATGGTAAGTAAAATGTGATGTGTCAAGTGGTGGTGTATGTCTTATGAAAGTAAAAAAAAATAATGAGAATTCCTTCTTACTGTTTTCAATTAGGCAGCAAGAAGCTAACAAGTGAGGAGGTTGGCAGAGAAAGGACATCACTTGAGATGTTGCAAGGCCTTTTAATGGTCCTGAATAGCTAATGCAATGTGTCCAGTTCACAACAAAACCAGCCACAGGCAGAAACAACCTGTAAGAAGTGAAGAAGCAGTTCATTTGCAGTAACTGGTCTGTCAGGGAAGATGGGGCGGGGAGGGTTTGACAAGGAATTGATATGATCCCTGGAAAGTTCTCACTGTCATAAATATGGCCGTATAGTGACCAGTGTAAAGAAACCACGAGATTGGGGAAAGAGATCGTACAGTTGATAGCCGAAAAGATGTCACTGGCACCACTGAAGCGGGTCGAGTGTCGTTATTGAAGAGAGAGAGATACAGATCAGAAGGAAGCTGGTCGATCAGTAGGCTCCTACCAGACAAAGTAATACTTCCCCACAGGGAGTGGTATGCACTGAAATGCCCAATTGGGAGAAAAGGGCTGGGTGGAAAATGGTTGGATTAAGGTTTTAATCTCAAGATAAGTAAGTGCTCTGCCTGGAGACAAATGGCGATCATTAGGGCATCTGAACTTTAACTGCTATTGCTTCCAATTAGGTATGGAGAGGAATCCACTCACTGGTGATATCAATGTGAACCACATTCCAGCCTCCTCCAGATACTCTCTTGGGGTCATTATACTTCCAACAGAATATATGGGAACTTCAAAGATTTGGGGAATCGTCATCAGTGAGGTTTTTTCCTTGGAGAGCAACACAGATAAAACAAGAGGAAATTAGTTGTTGTAGGTCTGGCAAATGACAGTAATATTCATAGCAGTTCCACTGCATCATCACGTTGAGAGTTTCCTAGTCAGTGCTGGAGGACAGTTCATACCCCAGTATCATCAATGAACAGTGGTTCAGTATCTGACAGCACAAGCAAATCTGGGGCTGCCTGGGCCATAAGAGTAGCCTTCTGCAGAGATTTTGCCTTCGCTTTCACATCATTTGGTGGTCAATATTCCTCTGAGGGTTTATCAACTGCAGATGTAGGAATAGAAGAAGAGCAGACAGCCCTGAGAGCCACAGTCCATGGCTCCTCTAGCCACTGGCTGGTGATGGATCTCTGATCTGTAGATTTTCAGGGAGAGAAAGCCCTGTCATCGGTAGACGCCAGAGGAGGGTGCAACTTCTCCTGCCAGATACAGGGAACGCTTCTCGAAGATGGTGCTGCAGGAACCATATGAGAGGAGAGCCTATCCCTGTGGCCAAGCTGATTTGAGCGACTACCCGATGGTCACAGTACACCAGATACTGCTAATGACTTGGCAACCATAGTGGCAAAGGTCAATATAATTAACACTAGCTACAAATGTTTTGAGTTTCAAAATTTGAAAGCCAACTGTGACCTGAGGAAAGCAAAGCAAAATCTCAGTTTTTAAATGCTTTACAAACAAATACCCAGTGGGATTATTGACCCAATTTAATTCTCATACCATGGCTATGATGATTGAAACAAGTCAATGACACTAAGAAACAGCTAAAATGGTTAAAACTGAACGGAGATCCAGGGCCCAATGGAGTTCAATCAAGGCAGTCAGGTAGAAGCAGAATTTTGCAGACTTCATGAAAGTATTTAACACAAAGCTACACCTACAATTGTCATTGGAAGTTTAATCATATGCAGTATCATGCAATATTTGTGAATGGATTGAGAATTTCTTGACAGGGAGGATACAGCATATATCTCAGACGGCGAGTCATCGACAGATACAGAAGTAACTTCAGATGTGTCCCGGGGAACTGTGTGGGAATTCTTGCTGTTCATGTTTTATGTTAATGACTTTGCAGATGATATTAATAGGAACTTAAGACATTTTGCAGATTACGTGGTTATCTGTTATGAATTACTATCTGCAAAAAGCTGCATAAATATTAAGTCAGGTCTTGATAGAATTTCAAAGTGGTTTTGGTAACTTGCTTTAAATGTTCCGAGAGGTAAAGTCTTGCACTTCACAAAACGAACAATGTAGTGTACTATGATTAGAATATTGATGAGTCACAACTGGAATTAGTCAGCTTATACACACCTGTGTGTAACACTTTGTAGCTATATGAAATGGCATGAACATATAAACCTAATCTTACATAAAACAGTTTGTGAACTTTGGTTCACTGGTAGAATACTAGGGAAATGTAAACATTCTACAAACAAGATTGCTTACAAAATACTCATGCAGTCCATCAGAAAATATTGCTAAGGGTGGGGGTGGAGGGTCTCATACCAAATCTAACACGCAATACTTAACATACACAGAAGGGCAGCACTAAAGACAAAAGATCAATCGTTTGTTTCATCCATAGGAGAGCATCATGAAGATGCTGAAAAAGCAACTGACACATGCTTGAAGATAGATGTGAATTAGCCTGTAAAATCTTCCTTGCAAAGCTTCAAAATCCAACTTTAGGTGATAAATCTAAGCATATACTATAGCTCCTACATATCACTCCCATAGATATTAAGCCAAAATTATACTAATTACGGTGTACACAGAAGTTTAAGTAATCACTTCTTCCATGTGAATAGAAGGGAAGAAGCCCAAATAATGGTGATGGGTGTAGATAAATGTATAGGCCAGTACTGCCTCAATGTTCTAAATTTCAACAGCACCCAAACGAATTTCCCCTCATGTTGACTTACAGCAATCTTATTATTGTCTATAAAACTGCATCTGTACTCTGCAACCATGACTTGTTAAATGGATGGTTTGTTAATATCCACAATTATCAGTTAACACTCCCCCTCCATTTCTTTTCTTAATAATTAAATTTTTCTTGAAGTGTGAACACACTTTTTGCCTGCCTTGTGTCTTGCATGCCAGGAGAATAGTTCTGTCACTGTTGATTCTCCCAAAGACAATCATTCCGAGGGAATGTCATATATGCCAGTTGTCTAGTTTCAACTTGGATCTTTCAGTTTTTCTGACAAAGTACACTCGCAGTATCAAAACTTGGCTCTCTCATCACGTTTAACTTTTTCTTCCCTTTCGGTAATATTGTCTTTGAGGGTGTTTCCTTTGAATAGTCCCCCTACCTGTTCCTTCCACCTTTCAGCCTTCACTGCCTTGCTTAGTACTTCCTTTCCATCTTAGCTCTTTGTATTTGAACAGTAATTCTCTTTGTTCAAAGCTTTCTTTTTATTTTCCTATATGCAGCACTTACATTTCCCACTGTGATGCATGCTTCTGGAAATTTTAATCTCTCCTCAAGCCATTCCTGCTTTTTTCCATTTTGTGCTTTCTCTCTGCCCCCAAGATTTGTATGTATGCTTCATTTTTATATATTTTTTTAACAGTTAGCATAATGTAATGCAAGCAATATTTTAGTCATTTATAAGATTTAGTGTGCATGATTGAAGAAGTTATGTATTAGGAAATGAATCAAATACATCTTGACATGCCTAAAACACTTGCCTATTTCTACATCACTACTCTAAACAATCTGGCTTTAAAGTTATATACCAGCATTTGGACCTCATTTTCATAAAACTTTGTCAGTGTGTCTTCCTTAACTGGCTAACACTGCAAATAGGCACCACTGTACACTGTTACACTGCAAATAGGCACCACTGTACACTTTTACATTGAAGTATTCTGATAACTAGTTTCACCCTCACTGTTACGTCCACAACTTCTAAACCATCTGAAATGTTGGATGTCTGCTTAATTGTTCTGTATGGCCAATTAATGTTTAAGTTTCAATGTACATTCTCAAAATGGGATAGCAGTGGCAAAAATAAGTAGGACTACTGCTGGTATACGTTTCTCTCATAAAACCAATGTTTGTTGCTACTGCAGTCAGGCATTTATTCACATTAAGTTATAGAGGGAAAGTGTCCTTGTCATTTAAAACAGTGAACAAATGTGCAACATCTTAGAAAGGTCTGAGAAGGATTCCAACAGTCAAGCAGATTAGCGCACAGCTTCTGGGATTCAGGGAGTCAAGCCTGCTCATGACCAAGTATGCCTTGTAGGTCAATGGCTAGGGCTGGTGAGCCAGCCAGCCTGAACATAGTTTTCAATTAGTTTCCAAAATCCACTTGGGTAAATACCTACATTCCACCTCAGGTACCCATTAAGCTGTAGGCAGACAGAAGGGATACAGATTCCACCCGGTGGATAGCGGTGGTTAATGAAAGGGCATCCAGCCAATGTCACTAACATTGAATCAAACCATATGACAATGACAACCCCATAGAGGAAAAGGAGGAGGAGGGTGAATTACAAGGGAAACTCCCCACCACAATCCCTTAATATTTAGTGATAAGGTGGCCCATTGGACAGCCTATCAAAAACCGAACACAGATCAAGCATGAAAACAGGAAGAAGGTATACTGAGCTATCAAATGTGAAAAAGAAATAATAATAATAAAATACTGTACACAGGATGAGCTGTGTTTGAAACTCTCCCCTGAAATTTATTTTTCTTTTCACACTATTATGAACTGCCCATCCGGTTACTGTAACATTTGTAGTTTGGGCAGTTTTAATACTGTACATTGGTTATAGAATATGAGTCATGTGGTAAAAATATGTTACTGTTGCAAAAAATGTGATGAATAATGAGAGCAGGTGAGATACAATATAGAATTTATATATATAAAAAAAGGTGTGAGCTATGTTACAACAAGGGAATTCAAGGGTCAAAACCTCCAAAATGAAACGAAACTTCAAAAAGTTAATAAACATATGTTTTGACAGAGAAAAGCAAATCTGTAAGATTGTGTAACTGTTGTCTTCATTTGTTGCAGCCTAAATCAGGCAAGGAGGAATATCTGATTCACATATCAGTCTTACAAATTAGGTGCATCAATAAGACTTTCCTATCATGACACATACTGTCACTAATGCCATCTATGACATACCAGATGTGTGTTCCAGTGAAGGATTCGGTTGACTGGTTGCCTTGTCATAAGGCGTTTGTGGTTCCCATTTGAAAGACACTTCCTTTCAGCTGATAACAGAGTAGTTTTGCAGAATCAACTGTCACTAAGTCCCTTCCTTACACCACAACACACAAATTTCAACATAGTGAACCACACAGAAAATAAAAAAATCCAACACCAAGACCACTTAACCATGACACTGTAGCTCTTTCAGGCTGCTCATGTTGCACTTCTCCTTGGAGTGTTTTTATTTTGCTATTTTTTCTTAGTTTAATACAACTACTACCTGTTTTCATGCTTGATCTGTGTTTGGTTTTGATAGGTTGTCTACTGGGCCCTCTTACCACTAAATCCAGCAAACTAAGGGGTTGTGCATGCGATGGGGAGTTTCCCTAGTTAGAAAGGTCTAAGAATAAACTTGACATTTCAACAGGCAATGGCTACCACCCACGTGTCAGATTGTTATTCACCCATTTATTCATTGTGTAAACAGGATAAAGGAATATTATGAAAAGGACAGACTGCTACTCACCATACAGAGGAAATGAGTCACAGATAAGCACAACAAAGATACTGCTATACATCTGACGTTCAGCCAAAAGGCCTTCTTCTAAAGTAGAAAACACACACATTTACAATTTGCACAAACATGGTCATTGTCTGTGGCCTCTGCCTGTCTGCAACTCAACGTCTCTGCTATATGGTGAATAGTAGCAATCTATCCTTTTCATAATACTATCACTATTCCATTCTGGATTTTGCACTGTTTGACAGGATAAAAGAAATAAGTTTGGTGACTGACATCTAATTACGATTGTTACATTATGGCAATGAGAAGAGCCAAAGCACAATTTCCATTGTGCATTTAAACTGCCAATGCAATACAATACAATACAATGAAAAGTAATACAATACAATACAATGAAAAGTAATACAATAAAAACAAAACTTTAGAATAATAGCACCATGTATCAGCAAATATCTGTAACAACAATCACTGCATCCAACAACTTAAAATACTGTGATTTTAGTAAACAGTTACAAAATTTCTGCATTATCATGTATTCGATGAACATGACAATGTACGCTTCTTTTGTGACATTCTCCTATGTCAGGTACTAAGATTTTTTTTTTTATATGCAGCACATGTGCATACAAATAAATACAATACTTAACAATCTACATCTCCATCCATACTCCGCAAGCCACCTGATGGTGTGTGACGGAGGGTACCTTGTGTACCTCTATCGGTTCTCCCTTCTAATCCAGTATGAAGCAGGGAAGACAGTGATTTGTGAAAATGATGTACTGTTTATTAGAAGTGCCAAATGTTTCATAATTTAATAGCAGCTCTGTCAAAAGTAATACTTCAATCTTTGTTCTTCAGTACAAAAACATTCAAAACAAATCCATAAAAATCTATTTTGGCACTATGATAGTAATGTCACTAAAAATCTGGTTGTTTCACATAAAGGAAACTACCTTTCTGCTGTTTACTACGGGTCGCGAAATGAAGTGAAAGTTTTGACACTAGATCCAGGTAAACAATGTAGGAGACATTTAATTTTTCATGCTTGTGGAAGTGTTTGTTTATCAATACGATATAGCAATATGTGAATGTGCTGCTGCTATGCGTTATCTGTTAAACATTCAATTGAAAATAATTAAGGGTGGGAATAAAACTGTCCCGACTAAAGGAACACTAAGACAACGTGGGTAATACATGAAGGAAGGATGTAAATCGTATTAGTAGATGTTAAATAATCGGAATTTAGTATTTTTGGAAGTATATTCGTGACATTTAGTAGGAATTAAAGAGAATATCTGATATTTTAAGCATAGTGATACAGACTGTGGATGCAAAACTTATGTTTATATTATAGTAATGAATGTATTGCGTATTTCCTCTTGAGGCTCCGTCATTACCTAATGAAACAACGAGAGAGAAGTGAATTTTTTTCTGTAACACGAAAAAGGAGAACGTACCACATTATAAATGAACATATCGGCACAACAGTGCCCCATAACGATCCACAAGTGTTAGAAGTTTTATTTTATCATACGCTAGAACACAAAGGCACTTAATTCAACCAAAGCATAAGCACCACTTTTTAATTTTTTTTAAAAAAACCGTAACAATAGGCCTATGACAATGCTTTTCCCTAGATTCGAATTTCGTACTTCCGATGAGCAATTTATAATACACTGCACCAAATGAGCCGGAATAAACTATAAGCATGACGAAACAACAACATATATCAATCGTGAAAATCAATATTCCGTAAACAGGGCTGACTTGGAACTATGGGATGAGACATTATCTCGATTAGCAATCACCTTATCACTGTAATAAATGTCAAGTGTAACAGAAAAAGCTCTATTTTTCTTTACTTACTGAGAATATCACTACCGAAGTGATACACTGAGTATCTCGTCTTGTCTGTTCAAGGGGGTTGATAAGCCCATATTTGAGGACAGACAGGGATAAACTGAAATATGGCCACCCTAAATTCGAATAATTTAAACCACAACAGATTATGAACCATTATAACGCTTATATTTATGTTTCTCAGGCCTACTATCGGCTCAACTGGCGGCGCATAAGCTCAGCGAGTGCTTTAACTTACGCTACACAACAAGAAATGCGCGGCACAGCACTGAGCAGGCCCAGTTAAAATCCAGATAGTACGGCTGCGTACGCACCTGCGTGAAGGGAGGGTCATTTCAACATGAAAACATGTCTCCGGTTCCACTCCGAAGAAACTTAGGGAGAAAGTAATTACGCCAACCACTAATTACGTATCTAAATGGTTCAACGACAGCACCATGTTTGTAAAACACCTATAGCTAAAAAATCCAGCAAGGTTCTATGAATATCGATCGAAACCTTACTTTCCGAGGAAATGTCCAACAAAATATTCACAGGCGCCATTTTGCCCGAGCCTGCGCACAAGCCACTTGAGCAGACGATACGAAATGTTTGAGTGGTGAAGCAGAAATCTGTCATAGAAGTCAGTAATAATCACTACCGCTATCGCACTACGCGCAATAAGACTTATAGACATACCTTATTGTCTCTGTCTGTGACATAGGCTGAGCTTTTGGTTCCCGCGTTTTTACTTCCTCTCTAAGCGCTCTCGTACGCCTGTATGTGTGAGTAGATCGCGCAATATGCCTGCCATCTATCAGCGAAAGACAAAAATTGTGTCAGACGCTGAAAAGTGTTTGTGATGGTTGTTGTTCATATCAAAACAGTAAGCTCTAAGTTTCGTTGGCTATCAGTATACGTCCAATATTTTTACTTGAAAGCAGTGGATAAGAAAGTTGTGCATAATTACTGTCTGTATAAGGTTACTGAATGAATCAGATATACCGACGAATAAATTTGAAAAGAGCATCTTATGGGATGCTGCTTGTACGTAATTGTAAGGTGCTCAGATTGGTCTAAGCTGCAATCAAATACAGGAAGAGTTTCGCGGTTATAGTTGTTTTACCGTTCTGGATTTGTCGAATAGAAATTTGGAGTTGCGGCTGGAATTACCTTGTAACGTGTGGATGGTTTGACCAGTGAAACTTACAAATAGTTTACTCCATTGGATTAAGTATTGTAGGAGTATCCATGTCAGTTGTTAAGTGAAGCGTCGACGTTACTGATCTTTCCACATAACGTCCGCCGTCTATGTAGGAGGAAGAAAGCGCCAGGTTGTGTTTTATAAGGATAATGTCTAAGTTAAACTATAACGTTCAGCATTACTTCGTACGAGATTTTATTTTTTTGTATAGGCAGCTCACCCAGAACTAGGTTCAAATTGCAGTACAATTATTTTTTCGTCAAAGGAAGTAAAATGTGAAGATTTCTGTTAACAACCACAAAGAGAGGTAGTGTTTTTAGGTATGCAAAATCTGACCAGTAAATTAACTTTAAGTGTAAGCCAAAATGCTGTTCTACCTGCTACTGATATTAAGTTTCACAACAAAGAATGTGATTTTTGAGAACATAACCAACCTCAAAAAGAATTTGTTGTTAGGTAGTCAACACTGCAGCATTGGGACATAAATAAGTATAATACCTGGCTTGCCTTCTGGAAGTTTTATAGGAATGTTGATCTAGTAAGAACTGTCGTTAAATTCAGTGTTTAGCAGTAGATTTGTGTACAAACAAATACACTATGACAGACGTAAGTAAGGGAAAATAGTGCGGTTTTAAAGTAATTGCTGATTGGTCAGATAACTTATTATGCACTATCACGAAATGAGATAGAACAACAACATGTAGCGGGGAATGCAAAAGCCAAAACTTGGCTTATTAGCTTCAATTAAATGTCTATTCTGGTGCTGTTTTAATTAAAGAGAGAGAGAGAGGGGGGGGGGGCTAGGAGAGCGCCTTGCTGGTATTATTCATTGGTGGCAATAGTGTTGATGGTTCTACAATGAAGATGCTAACATTATAGCCTATTAGTAATAGCAGCTTTAGGAGCTCTAGTAACTGATCTGTGCAGAGGATATTAAAAACATTTTATGTCCCCTCTTCAGGCACTGGCCACTGATCACAATGCAATAATATAAAGCCGCTTGAGAGCTATTGGCAAGTGTACTGTAATATTTATTCATGCTCTCAACTTCAGTCCAAAGATGGGTTGGATGGTGCTCTCCGTGCAGCGCGATCTTTTGCAAGCCCCTTCATTTCCGAATAACTTCTACAACTTTCATCCTTCTGAATCTGCTTATTGTATTCATTTTTGGTCTCTCTCTACAATTTTTACCCCCTCCCCGCACTCCCGCCCCCCTCCAGGACTAAATTGATGATCTGATGTGTTTTATCAACCAATCCCTCCTCCTAGTCAGGTCGTGCCACAAATTTCTTTTCTTTCCAGTTCTGTTTTAGTACCTCTGCATTACTTACATGATCGACTCATCTAATCTTCAGCATCCTTCTGTAGCATCACATTTCAGAGACTTCTATTGTCTTCGTGTCTAAACTATTTATTGTCCAAGTTTCACTGTCATACATGGCTGCACACCATACAAATAATTTCAGGAAAGACTTAATGACACTTACATCCGTATTCAATGTTAACAGTCTTCTGTTCTTCAGAAACGCGTTTTTGGCCATTGCCACTTTACATTTTTATCCTTTCTACATCGGCCATCACCAATTACACTCTTAATTTACTACTTTTGAGTTTCTCATTTTCTATTCTAATCAGCAGTACCGAATTTGATTCAACTACTACTCAATTATCCTTGTTTTGCTTTTCATCTGCATCTTCATTCTGCAAACCTCTATGAGATGAGAGGGTTTCTTCCTGTTCCATTCACATATGGAACACGGGAGGAATGATTATTTGGATGCCTCTGTGCATGCAGTAATTATTCTAATCTTACCCTCAAAATCCCTATATGGGCAATATGTAGGGGGCTGCAGTTTATTCTTAGACTAATCATTTAAAGCTGTTTCTTCAAACTTTGTTAATAGACTTTCTCATGATAGCTTATATCTGTCCTCAAAAGTCTGCCAGTTCAGCTCTTTCTGTATCTCTGTGACACCCTCCCATGGATTAAACCAACCTGTGACCATTCATACTCCTTTTCTCTGTATACGTTCAATATCCCCTGTTAGTCCTATCTGGTGTGGGTCCCACACACTTGAGCAATATTCTAGGATGGATCGCACAAGTGGTTAATGCAATCTCCATTCCTGTGTAGACTGATTGCCCTTCCCTAGTATTCTGCATATAAACTGAAGTCTACCTCTTGCTTTACCCACGGCGTAGCCTAAGTGATCTTTCAGTATCAGGTATTTGTATGAGTTGTGGCTGATTCCAACAGTGAATTGCACAGTTTTGAATTTCTGAACATTTAAAGCAAGTTGTCAATCTTTGCACCAATTTGAAATCTTATCAATATATGACTAAATATTTGTGCAGCATCTTTCAGATATTACTTCATTATAGGTAACTGTATCATCTGCAGAAAGCCTTATGTTACTATCAATATTGTCCGCAAGGTCATTAGTAGGCCTATACAACATGAAAAGCAATAGTCCCAACACACTTCCCTGGGGTACAATTGAAGTTACTGCTACGTCTGATGATGACTCTCCATCCAACATAACTGTGTCCTCCCTACTTAAAAGTCCTCAATCCAGTCACATATTTCCCTTGATGTCCCATAAGATTGAACTTTTGACTGTAAACATAGATATGCTAATGAATCAAATGATTTTCTGAAATCAAGAAATACGGCATATACCCAATTGCCTCTATACAAAGCTTACATTATGTCATGTGAGAAAAGTGCAAGTTGGGTTTCACATGATTGATGTTTTCGAAATCCATTCTGGTTGGTATTGAGCAGGTCTTTTTGTTCAAGATATCTCATTACGTTTGAGCTAAGAATATGTTCTAAGATTCTACAACAAAATTGATGTCAGGGATATTGGAAAGTACTTTTGTGGATCACTTCAAATACCCTTCTTGTAGACACATGTGACCTGAGCTCTTTTCCAAAAACTGGGTATGGTTTTTTGTTCAGGGGATGTACACTAGATTGTAGTTAGAAGAGCAGCTAACTCGGCCACAAATTCAATATAGAATCTGATTGACGTTCCATCTGTGTTGTATTGTTGATTGCGTTTACTTAAACTTATGGACTGAATTTTTTCAGGTTCATTTTATTTATATCTCTTATTACTTTTTTGTTGTAATTTCATGTTCTGACATGTTTCATGACCTTGGAGATTTGCTCATCAATTTGGTCCTACAGAACTTGACGTGCAAATACATAAAATAAATCTGGCTCTGGAGCTTTGTTCAGTTTTAATGATTTCAGATGTTTCTTAACACCACAGACACTAATATTTATTTTGTTCATCTTTTCAGTGGTACAAGGATTAAATTGGACTATTCTCCTGCCCCCCCCCCCCCCTTTGCAAAGGAACATTTGAAAACTGAGATAAACATTTCAGCTTTTCCTTTGCTATCCTCAATTTCAGTTCCTGTTTCATTTCGTAGGTACTGGACAACAACTTTGGTGCCACTTACAACCTGTATATATGACGAGAAGTTTTTTGGGGTTCTGTGAAAGGTCATTTGACAATATTCTACTACAGTAGTAACTGAAGGCTTTGCACATTGCTCTCTTGACAGCCAAACGCATTTCATTCATCATCTCTCTGTCAGTAGCCCCATGTTTTGTTTTATGCCAGCAATCTCTCTTTCTTTAGGAGTTTCTTTATGGTGACACTATATAGTGTAGGTTCCCTCCCATTGTGGCCTGGTCTTCTGGGAACGCATCTATCCAGTGCATGCATAGGTACATTGGCATTTCATCTACATGCTCTTGCCCTGTGCTGAAAGTTCCAAGTTCTTCATTGAGATATGACACTACTGATTATTTTATCTAGTTCCCTGAACATAAATATCATTTTGCTTGTTTTAGTTGTCCTTTGTACTTTGGTAATAATTGACGCCAAAACTGCATTTGGTAGCTGATACCAGTCTCAGTGTGGAATCCTCGAAGAGGTCAGGTCTGTTTATTGCCATGAGATTCAATATGTTTTCATCATGAGGGGTTTCCTATCTACCTGTTCTAGGCGGTTTTTGTAGAAGGCATTTAGTACTGTTTCACAGAATGTCTTATCATGGCCACCACTAACAAGACTGTAATTTTTCCATTTAATTGTTGGATGATTCAAGTCTTCACTGATTACTACTGTATGACTGGAGAAGTTTCGTACACGTGAACTGAGGTTTCCTCTAAAGTTTTAGTTTCTGGTTACTTCGGAAGATGAGTGGTGGGTGACAGAAGATTCCAATTATCTTTTTATGCCCACCCCTGATACTGAGCCTCGCCCAAACAATCTCACATATGGCTCCAATTTCTACCTTGGTGGATTTGAGTGTCTTGTCTCCTGCAACAAAAACACTACCTCCATTTCCCATTTGCCTATCCTTTTGGCATACACACAAAATTTCTCCAAAAATCTCACTGCTATCAATTTCAGGTTTCAACAAGCTTTCTGTACCTAGTATTATGTGATCTTCACTGTTCTTTGTGAGCACTTTGAACTCTGGCACTCCGAAATGGCCGTGCTGTTCTAGGCGCTGCAGTCTGGAACCATGAGACCGCTACAGTCGCAGGTTCGAATGCTGCTTCGGGCATGGATGTGTGTGATGTCCTTAGGTTGGTTAGGTTTAACTAGTTGTAAGTTGAGTCCCATGGTGCTCAGAGCCATTTGAACCAACTCTGGCACTTTGTTGCAAATGCTTCAGCAGTTTATCATTAGGATTTTAATACTCTTACCTGTGGCAGGTATTTCTTGTGATCTTCCACTGATATTTCTGGGTTTCCTATAGCTATTGTTATCTGGATTGAATGGAGGGTCACCTAATTTGGGGGGGGGGGGGGACACCTTGTGTGCATCCCACACACATTCAGCTACCTGAGTAGCAGCCTCTGATGCATAGTGCACACCTGACACATGTATGGGGACCAAACAGATCTCAACCTGTGGTGCAGGTCCAGGAAGTCACAGCCTAGCCTGTCACAGAATCTTCGAAGTCTCTGGTTCAGTCCTTCCACTTGATTCAGAACCAAAGGGTCATGATCAGTTCAGGGGGAAATTCTGCAAATTGTTTAGATTTATTGAAACTCCATGTGCATTAAACACGCGATCTAGTGTGTTGCTGGAATGACCCAACTACCTGTATGACCTTGGAGGCCAGGTGGCAGGCACCATTTGTTTCACCTTGCGCCATAATCTGCAGTTAACTGCACTCTACCGTTTTGTGTTCACATCCTCCTGACACCGGACAAAACAGGTTTCTCCAAATTAGGTGAAAACTGGCTCAGTTTCAGTGACAGAGAGTTTCTCAAACTTGTTTGTTAGAGATATCGGTACAACGCTTTGAGTCCTCCCTGGTCCCTGTCCACCCTGCACATTATGGCTTGATCTACCATTGACACACCACTCGCATTCAAGTGGACGATTAATGACAGATTCTGAACTTTCTGCAGAGGAGACAGGATCAACAGGAAAATATAGTACTTGAGGTAACACTGGTAGTGGCTTCAGAGACTCTTGGGAGCTCTTCCAACACACCAATTTGCAGCAGTTGCCAATTATTTGGTACTAATCGGGGTGTTTTCCAGCTGCTTACAACTGTCAACCAATTCAGTCTTTCTTCGAGAATAGCTTTTCATAGAGGGGCTGCGTTTGGTTGGTGCAGTTTATTATAAGGCAGAGAAAAAATAACTTTAAATTGAGCCCCCTGATTATCTTTTAATGTGTGAGCTAAAAAGTTGCTAATTCCCTATAAGAACTGAAACAAATACACAAAATGAGATTTCTATTAAGGCAACACAAAAACCTGTGGTACAAAATATTAGTTTCTTAAAATGTTTTGAAGTTAATTATAGTTGCTTGCGACTTGAATATAGAGCTGTTGTTGTTGTGTTTTTCAGTCCTGCGACTGGTTTGCTGCAGCTCTCCATGCTACTCTATCCTGTGCAAGCTTCATCTCCCAGTACTTACTGCAGCCTACATCCTTCTGAATCTGCTTAGTGTATTCATCTCTTGGTCTCCCTCTACGATTTTTACTCTCCACGCTGCCCTCCAATGCTAAATTTGTGATCCCTTGATGCCTCAGAACATGTCTTACCAACCGGTCCCTTCTTCTTGTCATGTTGTGCCACAAACTCCTCTTCTCCCCAATTCTATTCAATACCTTCTCATTAGTTATGTGATCTACCCATCTAATCTTCAGCATGCTTCTGTAGCACCACATTTCGAAAGCTTCTGTTCTCTTCTTGTCTAAACTATTTATCATCCATGTTTCACTTCTGTACATGGCTACACTCCATACAAATACTTTCAGAAACTACTTCCTGACTCTTAAATCTATACTCGATGTTAACACATTTCTCTTCTTCAGAAACGCTTTCCTTGCCATTGCCAGTCTACATTTTATATCCTCTCTACTTCGACCATCATCAGTTATTTTACTCCCTAAATAGCAAAACTCCTTTACTACTTTAGGTGTCTCATTTCCTAATCTAATGCCCTCAGCATCACCCGATTTAATTTGACTGCATTCCATTATCCTCGTTTTGCTTTTGTTGATGTTCATCTTATATCCTCCTTTCAAGACACTGTTCATTCCGTTCAACTGCTCTTCCAAGTCCTTTGCTGTCTCTGACAGAATTACAATGTCATCGGCGAACCTCAAACTTTTTATTTCTTCTCCATGGATTTTAATACCTACTCCAAATTTTTCTTTTGTTTCCTTTACTGCTTGCTCAATATACAGATTGAATAACGTCGGGGAGAGGCTACAACCCTGTCTCACTCCCTTCCCAACTACTGCTTCCCTTTCTTGCCCCTCGACTCTTATGACTGCCATCTGGTTTCTGTACAAATTGTAAATAGCCTTACGCTCCCTATATTTTACCCCTGCCACCTTTAGAATTTGAAAGAGAGTATTCCAGTCAACATTGTCAAAAGCTTTCTCTAAGTCTACAAATGCTAAAAACGTAGGTTTGCCTTTTCTTAATCTTTCTTCTAAGATAAGTCGTAAGGTTAATATTGCCTCACGTGTTCCAACATCTCTGCGGAATCCAAACTGATCTTCCCCAAGGTCCGCTTCTACCAGTTTTTCCATTCGTCTGTAAAGAATTCGCGTTAGTATTTTGCAGATGTGACTTATTAAACTGATAGTTCGGTAATTTTCACATCTGTCAACACCTGCTTTCTTTGGGATCGGAATTATTATATTCTTCTTGAAGTCTGAGGGTATTTTGCCTGTCTCACACATCTTGCTCATCTGATGGTAGAGTTTTGTCAGGACTGGCTCTCCCAAGGCAGTCAGTAGTTCTAATGAAATGCTGTCTACTCCCGGGGCCTAGTTTCAACTCTGGTCTTTCAGTGTGCTCTGTCAAACTCTTTACGCAGTATCGAATCTCCCATTTTGTCAGTTTTGATCAAAACAGCATCCTCTGCACAGTCACAGAGGTTACTCGCTTGCGACAAGTTGGGGGATGTTTCAGTTACCATCACGCCTCATAAGAATTTAAACATGTTCCAGGGTATTATATGCCACAGGGATCTTCTTTTGCAGTCAGACGATGAACTGCGTGCCAACCTAGAACAACAAGGTGTTGACTTTGTCTGGCGCATCCATCGGGGTCCGAGGGATATTCGGGTAGCCACCGGTGCCTTCATCTTGGCCTTTGAGGGTGGAACCTTACCCGAAAAGGTCAAGGTGATGGTTTACCACTGTGATGTGAAGCCATATATCCCTCCCCCGATGCGATGTTTTGAATGCTGGAAGTTTGGGTATATGTCATCCCGATGTACTTCCGGCATCACATGTCAAAATTGTGGTTGTCCTTTGCATCCCGATACTCTATGTGCCCCGCGTCCCATCTGCGTTAACTGTGGAGAACGCCATTCCCCTTGCTCACCGGACTGTAGGATTTTACAGAAAGAACGAAAGATAATGGAATATAAGACCCTGCACCAACTGACCTACACTGAGGGGCTAAGCGGAAATATGAGAAACTCCAACCTGTGCCAATGACATCCACCTACGCCGCCGCTGTGACAACTGTCTCCCGTTTCATCGCGTACAGTTGGCTCTCTGATCTGTCAGACTCCACCTGCCCCCTTGATGGTTGGTGGCACTTTACTCCCTCTTGCTCTTGCTCCTGCTCCATCTACTTCAGGAACAACATCCCCCCCAACAATCGTGGACATCAGTTTCCATTTCCCAGCTGGAGAAGCGTAAATCTTCTTCAACTCCTCTCGCCAGGAATGGGTCCCTTGGGGCTTTCCTTTCCGAGGTTCTGACCTGTGGAAAAGTGGACACCAGCCAGTGGCTGAAGCAACCATAGGTTGCTGGTCATAGGGCTTCACGGTCCTCGTCTGTCCCGGAGCCTGACCCGGTGTGAAGCCCTCCCAGCCAGAACCACCAAAGGCACAGCGAGAAAAACAGAAAAAGAAGAAGGCACCCAAGAATCCAGACCTTGCGGTGGTCCCAATCCCATTGCTCCCTACGAGCTCAGCGTCTGAGGATGAGGTGGAGATACTGGCGTCCACTGAGGACCTAGATCTCGCTGGACCCTCAGACCCAATGGATGTCACTCGCACGGGTACTCAGTCAGTGGCAGCAGGTGACCCAGCGGCGTAATCTGCCTCCTCAGTCTCTACATGCCTTTCTCGGCCATGGACAATGTCATCCTCCAGTGGAACTGCAGTGGTTTCTTCCACCACCTTGGTGAGCTCCGACAACTACTCAGCCTTCACCCTTTCCTCTGCATTGCTCTTCAGGAAACTTGGTTTCCTGCCCTCCGTGGCTATCGGGGTTGTTATAAGAACTGGGCAGCTTATGAGAGGGTATCTGGTGGCGTCTGCATATATGTCCTTCATGCCCTTTACAGCGAGTGTGTCCCTCTACAAACACCTTTAGAGGCAGTCGCTGTTCAGGTGTGGACGCCTCAGGCTGTTACTGTCTGCAGTCTCTTTCTTACACTGGATGGTGATGTCCTGCAGTATATCTTGGCTGCACTGATAGCCACCTTTTTCTGTTACTGGGCGACTTCAATGCCCATAACCCTTTGTGGGGTGGATCAGTGGCAGCAGGCCGAGACAGTGTTGTTGAGCAAGTGTTGGGCCACCTCGATCTTTCTCATTTAAATAATGGTGCTTTCACACATTTCAGTGTGGCGCACGGCACATACTCTGCCATCGACCTTTCGATCTGCAGCCCTAGCCTATTACCACCTGTCCAATGAAGTGTGCACGATGACTTGTGCAGTAGTGACCACTTTCCGATTTTTCTGTCCCTACCATAGTATCACTCTCCTGGATGCCTGGGCTGTGAATAAGGCTGACTGGGACTTGTTCACCTCCATTGCCACTATTGAGCCTCTTTCCAGTGATGCCATTGATGCAGTGGTTCACTCGGTTACCATCGGCATCGTTACTGCCGCAGAATCTGCCATTCCCTGTTCTTCTGGGTCCCCTCGGTGGCAGACAGTGCCTTGGTGGTTGCCAGAGATCGCTGAGGCAATTAAAGATCGCAGGCGGGCCCTCCAGCGTCAAAAGCGGCATCCCTCGTTGGACCACCGCATCACCTTTAAACGGCTCCGTGCGTGCGCGAGCCCACCGCCTCATTCACCAATGCAAGCAGGAGTGCTGGGAAAGGTATATCTCCACCATTGGCCTCTGTATCTCTCCATCACAGGTTTGTGCCAAGATTAGAAGAATTTATGGCTATCGGACCCCCGTCAAGATACCTGCACTTTTGCTGAAGGGAGCGGTCTGTACTGACTCCACCACATGTGCAAACCACTTAGCAGAGCATTTTGCTCAGGTCCTCTCCTGTGAATTACCCACTATCCTTCCACTTGCTGAAAGAGCAGTTGGAATATCAGAGCCTTGCATTTCACACATGCCACCCTGAATCTTAAAATGCTCCGTTCAGTGAGTGGAAATTTCGAAGTGCCCTAGCCGCTTGCTCTGATACAGCTCTCGGGCCAGATTGCATCCACTGTCGGATACTCAAGCTCCTCTCGGTGGACTGCCAGTGACACCTCCTAGACCTTTCCAACCATATCTGTGTTGAGGGTGAGTTCCCGTCACCATGGCGGGAAAGCATGGTAACCCCGTTTTGAAACCTGGCAAGAACCCACTGGAGGTGGACAGCTACCACCCCATTAGCCTCACCAACATTCTTTGTAAGTTGCTCGAACGCACGGTGAGCCGGCGGTTGAGTTGGCTACTCGAGTCTCAGGGCCTTCTGGCTCCATCTCACGGTGGGTTCAGTAAGGGCCACTCTGCCACTGATAATCTGGTGAGCCTGGAGGCTGGCATCCGTACGGCCTTTGACGACATGACATCACATCCTGTCTACACTTCATGGTTGGGGTCTTCGGGGTCCACTGCTGATTTTCATACAAAATTTTCTGTCGCTTCGTACCTTCCACGTGGAAGTTGCCGCCTCCTGTAGTTCCTCCCGAGTTCAGGAGAATGGGGTACTGCAAGCATCCATCTTAAGTATCTGCCTCTTTTTAATTGCAATCAATGGGCTTGCTGCGGCGATGGGAACGTCTGTCTCAGCTTCCTTGTATGCTGACGAGTTCTGTCTATACTATAGCTCCACAGGCATTGCAGCTGCTGAACGGCAGCTGCCAGCGACACACTGTTCACCCTGAGCCATTTGCTTTATCTTGATGGCGAACCTCTTAGTGTGGTGGAGACGCATCGGTTTTTGGGATTGGTTTTCGATTCCCAGTTGACTTGGCTGCCTCATATTTGGCAGCTTAAACAGACGTGCTGGCAGCATCTTAACGCTCTTCATTTCTTAAGCCACACCAGCTGGGGTGCCGATCGGTCTACCCTTCTATGGTTGTACCAGGTGTTAATTCAGTCCCATCTAGATTATAGAAGCCTGGCTTTTGATTCGGCATCCTCTTCCGCATTGCGGTTGCTGGACCCCATCCTTAACAGTGGGATCTGACTCGCCACTGGAGCTTTCCGGACGAGCCCTGTCAACAACATACTAGTGGAGGCAGGTGTCCCACCATTGCAGTTCTGCCACCAATGATTACTGGCAGCTTATGCTACACACGATGCCCAGGCATTCCGATTATCGTCTGCTGTTCCCTCAGTCTGTCATCCATCTTCCAGAATGGCGGCCCTGGTCAGGTTGTATGATCGCAATTCACGTCAGAGCTTTTCTCTCTGGGCTTGAGGTTTTCCCTCTTCCACCTCTTTTCCGGGCCCCTCTGCGTACACCCCCGTGAATTGTGCCCCGCCCATGCCTTCAGCTCAATTTGGCATAGGGTCCGAAGGATTCACAAAAGTTTCAGCTCTATACAAAGGCCTCACCTTCAGTCCTACACTCAGTCTAACCATGTTGGATTTGTCAAAGACCTACTATCCTTCTCCTGATCTCTGCAGGGGAAACACTTCCTCCAATCATAGCCAACCTAATCCCATTATCGAACCCATCCGCTTCCTCTCCCAGTTCATATTACCATACAACTGTGATCTTCTCCCCTCTGGGTCACCTTCCAGAAATTCCTTACCGCCAACCTGGCCCCACCATTCTTCCCCAGGTCGCTTCCTAAGAACACTAGTCTTTCAGCAGAAGAAAGGACAGCCATACACAACCTGAGAACATATCCTAACTGTAGACAAAGGTTCCACCACTGTTGCTATGAATTGCAAAGACTACCTGGCAGAAGGCAACTGCCAGCTGTCTGACTCCTCCCCTATAAACTCTGTCAGAGTGATCCCACTTCACAAGTCCAACGTAACCTCCAATCCATGTTTAAAGCCTTAAGCCTTTCCCAGGACCTCTCCCCTGAATCCACTTCTCTCCTCACCCTCACTTTCTACTTGACCCCCAAAATCTGCAATGCCAACAATCCTGGAAGCCCTATTGTAGCTGGTTATTGTGCCCCCACTGAAAGAATTTTGACCCTCATTGGCCAACACTTCCAATTAATTGCCCAAAATCTAGAGCCTCTCATGACAAAGATACCAAACACTTCCTTCACGGACTGTCCACTATCTCTACCCTTTTACGTCCAGGATCACTACTTGTCATTATTAATGCCACTTCCCTGTGCACAGACATGTCTCATGCCCTTGGTTTTACTGCTACTGAATACTACCCCTCCCAACATTACTGAGACTCAACCCACTACCTCATTCCTTACTATCTAAAACACAAGTACTTCTCCTTTGAAGGGAAGGCATACAAATATGTACCACAGCCTTGGGCATCTGTATGCCACTCACCTATGGCAACCTGTTCATGGACATTCTAGAGGATACCTTCCTAGCTTCCCAAAACCCCAAACCCTGGGTCTGGCTCACCTTCATCGATGATATTTCATGATCTGGAATCAGGGCCAAAACACTCTATCTTCATTCCTTCGAACCTCAACACCTTCTCTCCCATCTGTTTCATCTGGTCCTCCTCAACCAAGTGTGCCACCTTCATGGACATTGACCTCCTCCAAATCTGATTGCCCCAACCACACCTCTGTCCATGGTAAACCTACCAAATACCAACAGTGCCTGCATTTTGACAGCTGCCATCTGTTCCACACCAAGACATTCTTCCCATACAGTCTGGCCATCCAGGGATTGGGTATTTACAGTGACAAGAACCCCCCTGCCCAGTATGTTGACAGTCTAACAAAAAGCTTCACAGTGTGGCGCTATCCCCCAGACCTAGTTCAAAACCAATTCCCTGTGCCATATCCCTTCACAGCCCCAACCCTAAGGACCAGGTGCAAAGGAGCACCCTCTTTGTCACTCATTATCACCTCAGGTTAGAGCAACTGAACCACATCCTTTGACAGGGCTTTGATTATCTATCATCATGCCCTAGTATGTGGGACATCATACTCAAGATCCTTCCCACCCCTCCTAAAGTGGTGTTCCATCACTCACGCTACCTTCACAACATGTCACTCAGAACCCCAACATGCTACTCACAACCCCAACCCCTTGTCACATGGATCATACTCCTGTGGAAGATCCAGTTGCAAGACATGTGCTATCCATCTACCCAGCCCTTCCTATTCCAGTCCTGTCACAAACTTATTCTACACAATCAGAGACTGGGCCACCTGTGAAAGTGGCCATGTCGTACACCAGCTCTGCTGCAATCCTAGCACAGTTTCTTTTATTGGTGTGACTACCAACCAGCTGTCCACAGGATGAACGGCTACTGCCGAACTGTGGCCAAGAGCAAAGTTGACTACCATGTGGCACAGCATGCAGCTGAACAGAACATGATTGATTTCAATGACTACTTCACAGCCTCAGCCATGTGGACCCTTTCCTCCACTACCAGCTTTTATGAACTGCACACATGGGAGTTATCTGTAAAACACATTCTCCACTCCCAAATTTACCCTGGCCTCAACCTGTGAGAACCTATTCCCCTCCACCCCTTTGTCCTATCACCTTCATCCAATTCACGTTCCATCTACCTCATTGTGTGCCACTTTCTGCCAATGCAACCACTGCTCTCTTCCCAATCTCTGCTGCTCTCCTTTTGCTCTACCCATTCCTCCCTGCGCCTCCTTCCCCTACAGCCTCCCACACTGCACCTGAGTGCCTTGTCTTGCTGCCCTCTAGTTCCTACATTTCCACCAGACAGTGCTCTTCTCCCCGCCCCTCCCCTCCCCCAAGAGCATATTCAAGAATTCATTACAGAAGATTGCTCAATGCCATGCAAAAGGCAGCCTTAACAGAAACATCAGACTTGTCAATGTGGGAGCAAAATGAGGGGATACAAAGCAGTGTCAGAAAGCTACTGTGATATTGCACTGGTCAACATAATGTTGCTCACTGTTGATGCAACATGTGAGAATGATGATCGGTCGTGGCAAGGAACTAAAATATGCTTTCTTGTCTAGTAGCCAGATGGCAACTTGCAGCATATTGCTTGTGTGTGTGTGTGTGTGTGTGTGTGTGTGTGTGTGTGTGTGTGTGTGTGTGTGTGTGTGTGTGTATCGAGCTATGTCCAGACATAGCATCATTACACAGTGTAGCTCTTTAACAGAGGGATAAGCTATCTTTTCTGCATTATATTTATAACAATCATTGCTCAGATATATACATGTTGTAGGCTTAGATATATGTATGTTGTAGGCTTAATTTTTATTTAGAAAGGCTGCACTCGTGCAACAACATTAACTGCCAACAATTTGAATAACTCTTCTTCAGGGGCATTTATGGCCTTTCTTCTCTTCTAAGCAAAGACCTATAACCACAATATAACCAGTGGCATATCTAAATGTAATGATGATTTCTCTGTTTGGCACTACATGCCGTAAATGCTTAATATTGGAAGTTACTCATGATTCATTTTGGAAAATAACACATGCCTCACAATCAGTCTTTTAATAATGTACCTAATTTTGTGAAGATGCAATTCGAAAATAATCTTCATTTGGAGTGTTTGGGATTTGGATCACCAGTGTTAAATACTGTTCACACAATTGCTAGTCACAATTTCTTGTGCCAGCCGCTGTGGCTGAGCGGTTCTATGCGCTTCAGTTCGGAATCGCACTGCTGCAATGGTTGCAGGTTCGAATCCTGCCTTGGGCATGGATGAGTGTGATGTCCTTAGGTTAGTTAGGTTTATGTAGTTCTAAGTCTAGGGGACTGATGACCTCAGATGTTAAGTCCCATAGTGCCTAGAGCCATTTGAACCACAATTTCTTGTTTCTTGTGGCTACAAAAATGAAGACCAGGGAGCAGAGGAATGCTTAAATAGAAGTGAAACTGTTTTCATAAAATGTATCAGCCCATTCTGACATTCACCCTATAATTTTCAGATTCCAAACTTTATGATGGGGGACAATTAGGAAAAAATAAAAAGAAGTGTGTCAATAATAATTGGTAGTGTTCAACTACTTTAATCATTCTTAACACAAATTAACATCTTCATAAGAGAGGCACTGCTCGCGTCATCATCTTGTCAACACTCAACACTTAGGGTTAAAACACAGGACCTAGCAACACATTTACAGCATTCATGAAATAAAGTAAAACATGTTTGATTATGGGCTCTCCTCTGCAGAGCTGCTTCTGGCTTTTTCTCTTTTACCTAAGTATTAGTTGATGTGTAAATTTGTAGCATGTTGGTATTCTGGCTGCTGTGGGTTTATTTAATGTTTGTCATTTTTTATTTGTAGTCCACTGTCACTGTTTGAATTTACGTATTGTCATTTTGTGATATAGAGGTAGTGAGTGGAGCTAAGAATGCTAGAAGATGGAGTGCCAAGTAGAGAAATATAAACATTTCTGACATACACTGATCTACCAGAACATTATGACCATGATGAGCTCTGACACCACGTTCAATTTCATCCAAGATGTGTTTGAACGAATTCAGATCTGGTGAGTTGGGGTGCCAGTACATCAATTGGAACTAGAACATCAAATCATTCCATCACGCGCCTGACCTTGTGACAGGGTGCATTATCTTATTGAAAACTGCTACTACCATTGGGAAAAATGTCTGGACATGGTTTCACTTGGTTTCACCACATGTTGAAGACACTTACCATGGCACTCCTCGGACACCCAAAAAGTCGTGCAGTTTCTGAAATGCTCGTGTCAAGCCTCTGGGCCATCACAATCTGCCTTCGGTCAAGCACAGATAGATCACCCTGGAAGCATGCTTACTGATATTACGTGCACCATGTGTGTGTGTTACTAGCAGTCATTTCTCCCGAGGTGATGCTGCTGTCGCCTGGATGGGTTTATATCGATAGCAGGCCGGTGCTCATATTCTTCTGGCTGATCAGTGTATTCTTCTGTTCGAGCTCAATAGAGGGGTGACAGCAGTGGAGGCAGACAGAAACATTTGCCCTGTGTATGGGGATAATGCTATTGGACAGCTGGCAAATGTGATGAACTGTGCATTTCACCACTGTGCAACATTTGCATGGAATGGGAAGGTTCAAAAATTGGGCGTATGGGTACCGATTGCTCCAGGCCAAAATCACAAAAATCAGTGGGTGGCCATACGAGCATTTCTGCTTGCTCTTCGCTAGTTGGCTCATGAACAATACCAACCATTCTGATCCTGTATTATTACAGGTGATGAGAAATTGTGTGTATGTGCTAACATTAGAAAAAGAAAGGAATGGTTGAGCCCAAGCAAAGTGGCAACTCTCCATACAAAGACCTGTGCACACCCACAAGAGATAGTGTGGTGCATTATGAATTGCTTTCCTAAGGTGTAACAATCACTGCTGGCATTTATTGTCAACAACTAAGACCTCTTGCAGATGCTTTTCAAGAACAAGGAAGATTGTGAAGTGATGCTATTCCATGATAATGCCCACCAGCATTCTAATTGGCCATCAAAAACACTATACAGGCATTGGATTGGGAATTCACTCTGCAGCTACCGTATTCACCTGATCTTGTGCCCTTCGATTTTCACCTTTCCCACTTTCTATCAAACGACTTTCAAGGAACTTTCTTTCCAGATGAAAATGTGCTCCAAATGTTGCTCGAGGAATTCTTTGCCTCGAAACCTCATGAACAGTCGTGGCACTGAAAAGGTATTCCATTGGAGGAAGGCAAGAGCATACCACCTCCAGCAGAACCATGCCTAGTACACCAGAATAGTGTTCAAACTACCCTCTGGTTTGTGAGCAGCTTCAGCTTTGTCTTTTACTGCTGAAAAAATAAAAAATAAAAGTTTTGTACCACATTCATTACTTGTGTAGTTTGGTTGGAAAACTCTCCCTCATTACTCTTTTGAATATAGGAAATCACTACATATTGTTACCTGTGTTATGGAAATACATGCAAATCTGTCTGCTGTGTCTTGAATCATGAATGGGAGTGAGCTAAGGCATGTGTACACTGTAGTCTATCAACAAGCCTTGAAAGGCCATCTCCAGTTTAAAATGTGTGCTCAATGTAATATTATGGAAAATTATCTGCTGAACTGGTGTACACTTCAGTTACTTCATTTGAACATTTGACCACTGTTGTGACACACAAAACACTGCTGTGTAGTGGGGTCCCAAATATAGTGGTAGTGCAATTTTTTTTATCAATTTACTTTGCAGTCACAGATGAATATTGAAAAAGATGAGTTGATTCCTGTTATAATTAATATAAATTTGTTTGGCTCTCAGAACTGTCCTGTTTGGGGGAGTATACATGATTCTGTAATCTTCTTGAATGGAAAAAACAAAAAAAAACTTATCCACTGTTACTGTCTTCTTTCCTATGTTACCTGACATTTCATGAATGTTGTAAGAGGCTCATGCCTTGTGAAAATGTTACCAGAAAATTTATTTGGTCTTCATGATATCTAATCTTTAATGTTTAATACTGAAATATAGATATGATTTAGCTTCAACTACTTGTTAGGTTATTCTACATAATATTTCCTTGCATGAGTGCTTTAACTGATCACAATATCAGTGACTTAAGTGAAACTAACTACAACATATTTTTAAGCATTTTAATGCTCATTACTTCTTGTTGCCTACCAGATGCACAATGACCATTGTAATTAACATTCAGATAAAATAGCCACAGGTTGCACACACTTTGAATCAATATTATAGGAACCACAGTCAAAATGCTTACAGACCTTCGAGGCGTGGTCTTGGAGAAGCATCCTGAAGATCTCATGGGCAGACAGAATGACCAGTGAAGTAGTTTTCAGTAAACAAGTGGAGAAAAAATGTTTTGAAGGATCGTCTAGGAAAAATACTAATAGATCAACTCAAAATCAAACACTTGGAAGTCCAGAATGGAATAACAATAGTATTATGAAAAAGGATAGATTGTGTAATATAATAGAAAATAATTTAAAAAATGAAAGGAAGGAATGAAAGAAATTGGTTGGTAATTGTTCTTTCGCTTGCAGTGAAGGGAGTAGAATATTAGTACAATTGCATTATTATGAAATGTTCTGCGTGTACAAAATTGTGCTATTGTTCATTCTCTTTACCTTGTGACATTTCTTTTTCTGTGTCCATCACTATATATCTCATCTTCTGAAAGCTTCTCCTTCTGTTAATTTTACGAAAATATGAGTGTGGACTTCTTTTCCTCCATTTCAATTGTATACCCAGGCAGCCGACTCCAGGGAACCCAAGTGACTCCCAAGATGATGCAAAATATTAAAGAATTTTTCTTGACTTGGTTCTATTTCACTTTAATAAAAATGCTTAACATTGTCATTAAGTCTTCTCTTATTCGGAAAACACATATGATACAAAAGACTCGTAGTCCATCATACTCCAAGCAGTACAGCATATCAGAACTTCTAAATACGAGAGAGCCTGACTGAGACTTTCTAAAACACAAAATCATATACAAATAATTGAATGAAAGTCCCTTCATTTGTCTGCGTCCCACCGCACATTCACAATTAACGTCTTTGCCAATGCTTATGATCAATCGGTGTTTCAATTTTTTATTTTTTAAAATAAATATTAACTTTACGGTATTCTGGGGGTCCTTCATTATGCACCTACACAATTGCTAAACACCATGTGGAGGGAATGTTGAGTCACAGGTATTGTGCTGCTTGTGGGAGCATGCAGGAATGCAATGGGGACAGGGTACAGTTGCTAGGTGAAGTTGAGAAGTTTGAGGGCGGGTTGGGGGGTTATGGAATAGTAGGTAAGGGGATGAATATGAGTGGGCAGAGTTAAAGACTGTGTGGTGCTAGAGTGGGAGCAGTGAAGGGAATACGTAGGTCAAGGACAGGGAATAGTACTAGCAGAGGTTGAGGCCAGGGGTTACAGGAACAAAGAGTATACTACAGGGAGAGTTCCCAACTGTGAAACTCGGAAAAGCTGATGTTAATGGAAGGATCAGATGGTGCAGGCTGTGAAGTAGTCATTAAACTGAAGAATGTTTTGTATGGCAGTATGTCAGCAAACTGAGTGGTCCAGCTCTCTTGGCCGCAATTTATCAGTGACCACTCTGGTGGACAGACAGCTTGTTGGTTGTCGTGCCCACTAAGGATGAAGCACAGCTTAGTTTGTAGATCACATAACTGATTTCACTGATAGTACTACTTTCAATAGGGTAGACAATGCATGTGACCAGACTAGAGAAGGCGGTGGTGATGGTGATGGTAGTGGTAGTGGGAGGATTTATGGGACAGGTCTTACATCTAGGTCTATTGCAGGAATATGAGGCAAGGGGTTGGGGCAGGGGTAGAGTAGGGATGGACAAGGATATTGCGCAGGTTCGGTGGATGGGGGAATACTGTCATGGGAAGGATGGAAAGGGTGATTATCCAGAATCACATTCCCCACAAGGGTTTCAACTAGTTCTCTCTTTGTGCCCTGAAATGGGGAATATCCTTCCCTCTCCTTCTACGGTGGTATTCTGGTGTCCACAGAACCTGTACAATATGCTTGTCCATCTCAGCTTCAACCCTGCTCCTTACCCCTTTCCTCACGGCTAATACAGATCTACATTCAAGACTTGTTCCATACCTACTTACACCACGACCTACTCCAGTCCAGTCACATGCGTCTCCTGTCCATCAAAGTTGGGGCTACTTCTGAGAGCAGCCATCAACCTAAACTTCCAACACAGTGCTGCATCCTATGTGAGTATGACAACTAACAAGTTGGTTATTTGCATGAATGGCTGCCATCAAATTGGACAGGAGACAGCTGGATCATCCAGTTTCTGAACATGCTGTCCAGCACTATGTGCTTCATTTCAATGACTGCTTCACAACTTGCACCATGTGGATGAATCCTTCGTACTAACATCAGCTTTTCTGAACTGTGCAATTGCGAACTCTACCTGCACTGTATCCTATTTTCTTATAACCCCCAGCCTCAAGATTTGCTAGTTCTTGTCCTCCACCTACATACCCTCTTCCTTGCTCCCATTTTAATAGTACACAGCCTTCTATTCCACCAACACAACCACTAGTCTTTTTTCACACCCTGTCTCTCCTTTTCTGCTCTCGCTCCTGCCCCCCTCCCCTTCCTGCCCAAATTTCCCAACTACACATAGCAGCCCTACCGTGTCCTCACTGCACATTGGTGCTCCTGGAGCTTCATCAGACTCTAGTAATTCTGATTCAACATTACTGGAACTTCACTCACAGATTCAGCAAGTCACTGTGAGAAAATATGCGATAGCATGTTAAAATGAACATCTTATGGTAGGTTTGTCCTTTCACTTTTTATAACATAAATGCATTTGAAAAGAGTTACCCAATGGACTTCGCTTTCACCTTTTCCCAGCTGCCTCTACTTCCTCAGTTGGTCTTTTCTTTTTCTTGAGCAGTTTATCAATTCCATGCAGAGCTCTGGCCATCCTCTCAACTGTTGATTGATCAGAAGTTGTCTGTCTTCTTTAACAGTCAAAAATGTCATCCCGTTCTGAACAAAATTGATCATCTGATGATCAACTGGCAAGCTTTGTAGATACCTCCATTGTTGATATGACATTTATAATTTTGATGCTCATTTTTCAGTTACTGTGTCGGAATTTTTTTTTCTTGTAATAAATCATCAATTCCTGCACAACAAACCGTAGGAAGACACCTTTATCATTTGTTTGACAGATGTAATTTTGCTTCCAGTTATTTCATGGCAGTGATACCTGAGTAAATAAGTTTTCTTCCATAACCGAACTAAACAAGGCATTATCCTTGCTACAAAGGGCGTTCGAAAAGTTTTGCACAGTCGTCTCTAATTTTTTAATTTTTTTGGAGGAGAATGAAATTTTTTGTGAACATACTTGGAACATTTAGCTATACATTAAGCCTACTCAATGTAGCCTCCATCAGCTGTGATGCATCTGTCCCAACATTCTTTTCATGATGTAAATGCACTTAGGTAAAATTCTGGGGATTGACTTTTACACCATCGTTTGACACAGGAAATAAGGTCTTTCTTACTATCAAATATTTCACCTTGCAGGTGGGCCTTCAGACGACCAAAGAGATAAAAATCAGACGGAGCCAAGTTTGGACTGTAAGGGCTGTATGGGGTTTGGCATCGTCATGGTGTAGTGTGATGAGCTGACTGTACCAGTGATACCACACTACCCAATGACAAACGAGTCATTTCAACAAGCTGTCATGTCGTCACACATCTGTCATTTTGGATGATTTGATCAATGGTCTCCTTATTCACATCACTCACTGCCATCGATGGTCTGCCGCATTGTGGATTGTCCATTAGAAAGAAATCACATTCTTTAAACCTCTGCTACCAGTTCTGGATACTGCTGTGCCGGTCTTGAAGAGGGACTCCATCATCGACCATTGTCATAACATGACATATACTTCATGGTCCATTAAGGCTCACCTGTAAATAAAAGAAAATACTTTTATATACCAACTTATAGCTAAATGTTCCAAGTATATTCTCAAAACATTTCATTCTTCTTTTGCAAAACATAAAACAATTAGAGACGACTGTGCAAAACTTTTTGAACGCTCTTTGTATTTTCTCTCGAAAGCAAAAGCTTGTTGGGCTATGAAAATGGATTAGCTCTACTTGATCTGCCCTTTATCTACCCGTCTAAAGGTCAGTGTTCTGTCATATCAACCAACCATGAGAAGCCAGTCAGTTCAGGAAAATGAAGGATAATGAACAAATTTGTCGTGGGGAAGTAATATTTTACGAAGATGATTGTTTTATATTGTGGACTTCCTGATTTTGAAGCACCTGGGACACCACTTCCCCTTATCCTACTGAACCCAAATTTCACGTAGGTTAACAATAGATTGAATAAATACAAAATTTTTTTAAAAAGTACCAAATATGAAACATATATGTAGCAAATGATACAAATGAAAGTTTTATTTTAATTCTTGTGATTCTTCAGAGTCATATGATAGTGAGAAACGGTAAGAGGGTTCAGCTCTGCTACTTTTACATACTTTTTACATGAATTTTTGTATATTCGGAAATGGATTATGCTAACTATTGTTTGTTAACACTCCCACATTTTATGTGATATAACTTATGAAGTAACAGTCAATTGATGTCATCTAAACCTATTATTATTATCCTGCTTTGTGCTGGTAGCATGAAATCTGCTACACAATTTACAGCTTGTCATAGGTTTGGAAGCTATGGTGTTTCTCCTTTGTTTGTGTTGATGTCACATGCTTATTTCTGTCACTTTTGCAGTTGCATATGGATTTTCTGAGGTCATAGTTCATTCTGAATTTGCAAAATAAAAATTAAGTACTTCTAAGCACCTTTTCTTGAATGGCAGAAGTTGCACTCAATGCTGTAGTGAGGTCAAGAATACAGTAAACATGCACAAGCAGATGACAAATTCACTATAGTATTACTACAATAAAATTCAACTGTATCAACATAGTAGAAATAAAGCAAATTATCTAAAAAGTTACCAAACAGTATCCCTCATTACACGTCTGCTTGATCTTCAAGAAATGTTTTTCATGTTAAATCAGTTAAAGTAAGTATGCCACATTTTATAGTTCTCTTTGCAGTTTCTATCACAAAATAATGCATGAAATAATTCCAAATGTGTGAATTTTAATGAAATTGAAAATGAATTGTCAATAAGAAAAACTTATAAGCACCAAAAAACAGATTAATTAAAAAAGCCACAGTACAGATAAAAAAGGAAACCATAACATGTTTTTAAGTTCAAAAGTTTTTTTTCTTAACCTGGTTGTCTAATCCGTGAACTACTACTCACTTTTCACGAGTTTTTCTGTTGTGCATTAAACTGTGAGCAGTAAGAAATGATGCTTGGCTTTTCCGCAACCTCTGAAAGTTCATCAGCTGATTTGTGGAATGAAGAAATGTCAGAATCAAGGTGCATTCTTTTCTGCTTTAAACCTTCCAAATTCCTCTTGCAATCTGCACTTCGTTTCGGGTAGTGTCTTGGTCTTCTCCACTTGTTTTTGTTCAAGATAAGCCCATGTATTTTTTCTTGCAGAAGATGCCAAAAATCATGAATAATTTTTTCATTTTGCAGTCCTCCGCAAAATTTATCGTGGTCTTTAACTTGCTGCATAGCAGCATAAGATCTTTCTTTCAAATTTTCTATTTCTAGACCTAGAACCTTGTTGATTGAGACTCCATCTCTACTGTGGCGTGACCATGTGAACAGATTAAAATTTTCTTGTAAAACATCCAGATTTCTGTGAAATTTCTTGAATACTTATTCTTGTACAGAAAGTCATCTAATCATTAAATTTTCACATCAGAATCTCTATATTCTTGGTATTGAATTTGCTATAAAAAATCTCTAAAATCCAAAAGAGAGAGACTATTCAATATTAATTTCATCTTTTTCTAGCAACCACCTTTATTTTCAAGGATAACTTTTGGATCCAGACATGCTTAATAATGTACGTAGGAATACTGTAATGGAGGTTTTTCAAGAACACTTTCAACTATTTTCATATTAAATGACTGTGCTTTGTGTTTTATGGTTAGAACATCATTATAGGTAATCTTTTTCTCCTTAACCATGCTAGACAAAATTTCGTCTCCAATTAAGCCTAAATCTGCTTTACTTAATTTACTGAACGAAGATGGCTCCACTTCATAAGTAGCAAGCTTATCTGAGGAATCCATTTTCTTGACATCCTCTTTCTTTAGTGCATGAACTGAGTAAACAATGATTTACTAATTTTGTGAGATCATTTGCAAAAAAAAAAGCAAGAGTGGTTCATCAGATTTGATATATAGTCACAAAAGGCTGAACAATCTGGCGCACAAAAAATTTGAAGTTTTATGTGTAGTAACTTATCCTTTACTGCTGAAAAAACAACCTTAATAGGAATTGGAAGCTGGCATGGTAGTTTTCTCCTTTTCTACATTAGCAAAAAACAGAGAAATGTCGTTCAATAGAGCCCTCAGAGCTGCAGGAAGGTTTTCTAACCACCTATAGTGGCAAAATTTCAGGCTTACCTTCTTTGAATCTGAAAGTTCGATGTGTGTTTCAACTTTTGCAGATGAGTCACAAAATAGATAACATAAACTTCTTAAGAAAATACATATGTCCCAAATGAGCATCTTTTTCAAAAGAATTATGTAGTGTGTGTAAACCACAGGAGCCCAATTCCAATCATTTCTTTCCATCATCTTTTTTCATATTCTGCTGCAGCATCTTAATGAATTTTTTATTTACTGCAGGTCCATCCATAGACACTTGCAGAAGTTTTTGAAGTGTAATACTTTCCACAGCAGCCATAAATGAATTTTTAATATCCTCTGCTGTTACACGGGCCGTGAAAGTTGGAAGTAAAGTGTCTTATATGAACCTGATTTAAGTCTGTGTTCCAAAACCTAACTAAAATATCCATCTGCTTGGTCTGGGTGGATGTATAAAAACTTCCATCAAATAAAAGTGTGTACCCATCTACAGAATCTAAGCATTTAAATAAACTGTGAAATGTGGGGCAATAACAAAACAAATTAAATACACACATTGTTTCTCTCCACAAGTGAAGTGTTTTGCTATTTCACACACATTGCACATTATTTAAAAGATTAATTTAATTCACAGCATTTCATTGCTCAAATTACTTCAGCCTTCAACATTTATTTCCTGGCACGTATAATTTTACTGTTGGCAAAGATGGAAAGCTTGAAGCTTCATGTGTTTCTGAATTTTAGTGCAGGTCTTCAGAAAATGAAAGTAAATTATCCACACTTTTTCGTGTTCTTGTGGTTGATGTAAAAAATGCAGCATGCTTTCTTTCTGTTTCATCAGTGCAATATTTTTCTGTTCTAGAAGAAAAGAAAAATATGCTGGTATTATTTGTAGCAATACTCTTGGTAATTAATATAACCCCCTAAATCAATTTTTAAAAATAATTATTGGCACTTCTGCTGTTCACAAGGTACGGCGAATTTCTTCTCTGACACGTGCTACAACTACAAACTATATGTCAAAACACGCAATTTCGCCAGTACTTTTTTTAATAGTTTCCCTGGAGTTGGCCAAATATTTGCGTTACGCAGGTGTAAGGAGCCTAGAAGTCAAGAAATGTGCTGCCTCCAGCCTGACGATTTGACGCCTTCCCGTTGTCGCCAATGTTGTATAATGTAAAGGTAGTTTTCGGTATGGTCTGATAGATGGACCCTTAATGTTCTTAAATGTATGCACTCTGTAGTGGTCCTGTTTTGGGTTTGATCTGCTGTCGGTGCAGCTCTTCTGTCACATGACCCAGCTCCATCCTCATTAGGTTTTGATAGCTGCTGAGGAACAGTCCAGCTTATGCCATATTGAACTTGAACGTTTTTGGTCTGTAATTCACACTTTTAAGCTGAAATCATCTTTCTGTGAGAATTCTACTTCTTTGTTTCCTCTGTATAATGAAAGCGCTCGTGAAATTACGAGTTTTGTGATATACAGAGAAGGACAGCACAAATGGTCACACGTTTGTTAAATCTGTGGGAGAGTGTCAGAGGTACTGAGAGAATGTAACTGGAAGAATCTTGAAGATAGATGTAAACCATCCCAAGAAAGTCCGTTAACAAAGTTTCAAGAACCAGCTTTAAAAGATTACTTTACTAATATACTACAACCCCCACATATCGCTCACATAGTGATCGTTAAGATAAGATTTGAATAATTACTGCATGCACAGACGCATTCAGTCAGTCATTCTTCCCACACTCCATACATGAATGGGACAAGGATAAAACCCTAATAACGGGTGTAATGTATCCTCTGCCATGCACCCCACAGTGGATTGCAAACTATAGAAGCAGAGCGTCTTTACCTTTGTTACTTCGTATTTTTATTCTTTTGATTGTAAAATACTTCATCTTTTTTGTAAATTTTCACAGTTTCAAGCGATTGTGATTGCATGCTAATATTTTACTGTTTGTGTTATCATTAATCATACACTTCATTTATTCCACACCTTTATGTGAAATTTTGGTTGGTTCATTTGGGGGAAGGGACCAAACAGTGACGTTAATCGGCCCCATCATATCAGGGAATGATGGGGAAGATAGTTGGCCATGCCCCTTCTAAGAAACCATCCCAGCATTTGTGTGAAGGGATTTAGGGAAATCATGGAAAACCTAAATCAGGATGGCCGGACACGGGTTAGAACCGTCGACCTCTCGAATGCAAGTCCAGTGTGCTAACCACTGCACCAGCTCTGTCGGTTCCAATAATTTTTAACACTCGCTTGCTCAGGTACTAAACAACAATTACTATCCAAGTATTTTTGTACAGATGATGTGTGTGAATAACTCATTCACGATTTAATGTGAAACGTGCATAATTTAAGCACATCAAGTTACATATAACTTGAAATAACACTTACCTTTCATATGGGCTTTTAATACTGCTTCTCTCATCAACAACATATGAATGTCCTTACACTTTACTTTGTGAATGTCTCTCGATTGCACTAGCCATTGTTTATATTCGTTTTGTTATGGCCACAGTTGGCTTCAGGCACACTCTCAGGGCATTTTAATCACAATTTTAAAAACACACCTGTTCTACAGTGTTCCCACCAAACATGTTTTACAAGTAAGGATGGCCGGTAAATCATGGATTGATACTTTGCCACAGATATTTTCTTGTCACAGGTGTACTAAGATGCTATTGCTGCCAGTGTATAATATCTCTCATTACCAGCACTGTAGTTTATGTACAGCAAATTGGTGTCAATTGCCAGTACTGTAATCATACTCCACTCTATTCTACATGCCTGAGGCGAGATAGCCTTGCCCCTCTCATCCTACATGTCACACAGCTGAGCAATCCTCATAACTGATTTGACCTTCAACCTATACATCCAGTCATTTTTCCATCTTCTTAACTTCGACAAATTTATTTATTTTTAAGTTTGAATAGAGTTGCCAAGACAAAAATAAGGTCTTATAAGAACTGTAATTTAAAAAAAAGGACAAATAAGCACTTATAAGGACTCTTATTGCGCAGTACAAAAATTAAGTACTTTTAAGAAACATACAAACCCTGAAAATTTGTTTGCAAAAATATCCAAACCTCTTGGAACACAAATTACTACAGCTACGCTGAAAAGCATGTTTCGATCTCTAGCCTCGGAGTCTTCCAATTTCCTTCTTCAAAAGACAGGAAAATAATTAAAAACAGAAAAAGAAACAAGCAAATAAATGTTAAATTGAACACTTTTTCCACAATGCAGAACACTAAAATTAATGCAATTCATCAGAATTAGTAAACAAGAATCAATAGCGGACAGTCAAAAGTTTGCATTTGAAGGCCTTACAGTCTACAATTGGTACTTCGATTACGGAAAATCACCGTGAGCACTGAAGCAATCATCCTACTGACACACCAGGTAGAAGATACCCAGTTGGTAAAAAACTTACCTTGCTGCAAGTAGTTGTTTGTGACATACACCAGGTCGAAGATACCCATTCGATAAAAAACTGTGTCCTGCAGTATGAAGAAGAATGTGTTTCCTGCTCCACATTCTCATCTAACAGGAAATGTCAGCCCTTCAATGTCTTTTTTTTTTTAAGAGACTGAAGGCATGATAATTGCATGGGGGAAAATCAGAACTATAGGGCAGGTGCTCAAATGTCACATATTTGGCCATAATGTATGAGGCTGGCCTCCCAGATCGACTGGCGTCTTGTGTTGAACCATGACCAGCATGGAACTTGCTGCACCATTCCACAATGGTGGTTTACAACAGACACATTGCCCCCGTGCACATTCGTCATTTTCCAATGGATGTCTACCAGTTTTTATGCTTCAGCAGCAAAGAAAAGAATAGCAGCACATTTGTCCTGTTTGGACACATTTGGTAATAACATTGTCATAGTTCACGTTTCTGCATTTACTGCGCGCACATCAGGAAGGCATGAATGTCACAATAATCTGTTGCCTATATGTCATGCTTATATACCCACATCTGAGACGCACTACATATAATGGCCTTGAACAAAAACTTTTTGACTGATAAAAACATAAACAAAATACACACATTTTAATATTTTTAACCTTATCACTTTTATACATTCTTGTATAATTATTTTGATGATGGTTTGCTCCTAAGAAATACGTCAATTTTAGTGCTTTTGCATTGTGAAAGGTTGTTAAGTCTACATTTTCACACTGTTTTTAACAATCAAAATGTTGTATTAATTTTAGATTAAACCAAGGAAAGTTTTATGAATGTTGAATTTTATGCAAAATAGTGCAAATCTTGGATCAGGTGAGGAGAGGGAGAAGATATAGCACAAAAAAGTAGTCAGAAATAATAATAAATTATGAGCCAAGATTCGAATTTCAGTATGCTGACATTAGTGAGTTGGCAGTTTATATGTAAGAGCTTAATTTGAAAGAAACCACAGGGTGTAATTATAAATGAAAGACAAATAAATGCAGCTGAAATGTGCAATGGAGTGTGTGTGTGTGTGTGTGTGTGTGTGTGTGTGTGTGTGTGTGTGTGTGTCCACATCCCAACTGTTAATTCAGTAACATGCTCAGCAGCTTGATACTGGATGTTGCTAGTATGGACAGTTCGGCCGTCGCTATTCATTCTAATATATGAGGGCAATTCAGAAAGTAACAGCAAACTATCGATATTAAATGCTATTAGCACTTCAGGGATTTGAAGTGAAAATGCATGGTTTGAGAAAGTTTCGACATGCCAATAGGTGGACTGAAAAGCTGAAAAGGAAAGGCAGTAGAAACAAAGTGGCAATACTCCTAGCTCTGTGAACCGTAGAAGAGCAGTGAGCAGTAATAAGATTTTTGTGGTCAGAGGGCATAAAACCTCAACAAATCCATAGAAGGATGTTGGAAAGGTATGGGGAGAGCTACATTAGTGAGAGAAATGTATGAGTGGGTAAATGCCTTTAATAGTGGATGTACGTAAGTAACAAATGAGCAACGCTCAGGTTGTCCCAGTAAGATTGTTACTGATGAGAACGTGGGATGCACCGACACCATGACTCATGAGAAATGGCATACTTCTGCAGAAGCTTTAGCCAGTGAACTGAGTGTCAGTGTCAGATCTGTTCATACCATTATTAGTGAGGTTCTCAAGTACCGTTTTTTTTGTGCATGATGATGATGAACACAAGATGATGCGTTTTCAGGCTGCCACATCATTTCTGGCATGATATAATATTGAAAGACACGATTTTTGCATGTATCATCAGTGGTGGCGAAACCTGGGTGCATCACTTTGAACCAGAAACCAAAAAACAGTCTTCAGAATGGTGACAAACATCTTCTCCAACCAAGAAGAAATTAAAGTCTCAGCCCTCTGCTGAAAAGGTCCTTTCCACTCTCCTCTGGGAAAAAAATGGGCTCTGATTTTGGAGCACTATCAGCAAAGGTGTGAGACAGTGAACAATGCCTGATACAGTGCCATGTTGGAGAATGAGCTAAAGCCAGCAATACAAAACAGTCACAGAGGACTTTTGTCTAGAGGCATTCTTCTCCCTCATGACAATGTGTACCCCCACACCACCATTGAAACTCTTGCCTCCATTTGGAGATAGGGATTTCAAGTTGTACTTCATCCCCATACAGCCCTGATTTTGCTCCTTCAGATTACACATGTTTGGACCCCTGAAGGATGCTCTCATAGGACAATGTGATTAGAAAGTAGTGATGAAGTGGTGCACTCTTTGTTGCAGGCACAACCGAAAACCTTTTATTCGAGTGGAATAGAAAAGTTGGTGCAATGGTGTGAGAAGTGTATCAAAAAGGAGAGTAGTTATGTTGAAAAATGATATCTTGTTTGTATTTGTAAGTGAAATATGTGTTTTGCAAAAAATTGTGTGCTGTTACTTTTTGAATCACTCTTACACTGGTCAGCAAACTTGGTTGTTAGTTGAAAAGATCATTTATGTACTCTCACTAACATCCATGTCTTTGAATTCGTAGACAAACCTCTAGTGGTGAATTGGAGTTTATAAAAATATGGAATAATCCTTTCTATAGCATACTACTCAAACACACACATCATTTGTAATTTCACATACAATGTGCTCTCATGTAATTAACTTTTTTTGGTAGTGTAGGAGAAATGGGGAAGGGTGACAACAAATGTGTATATTACTCCTTAACACATTGACTGCCGCACGCACAGTAATGGATGTTTCACAGCCATATCAGGCACATGGCATCTAGTGTGAGGCTCTGTTGTCGCAACTAGGTGCTGTTTGGGAGTCAGTGTGTAAATAAGGTGCAGGTTTTATAGTTCTCTATTAAATTTTAATGAGACTGATGGATAATATCAAACAACTTTACTGGAAAAAAGCAATGGTTGCAGAATGTCCTTTATCATTACATGTTTGGCAATTGTTCAAGAAGATTAACAGCCCATGAATACAAATTTTAACAAACAGTTGAAGTATTTAGTCATTTGGTGGTGTTTAAAGTGCTCCACGTAATCGTCTTTTCCTTCTTTCTTCTCGACTGTGTGAGCCACCTGATGAAGAGCGGCGACCGACCTCACAGTGTTCACCCCGGAAGTCTGGAGGACATCGACATTTGTTCACCCCACGACAGCGTCCACCATTCAGGCACGGGATGATACACTTTGCTGCAATGAACACAATGGAACTTCAAACATATCAGTAAAACAACCGTGCCACTTTTTCTTCAGTTTTGTATATTCAGAGCTTAGTTGCTATGTACCGTCAGCTTTCTAAGATAGGGAAATACAAACTTCTGCTAAAACTTAAATTACACAAAAGATTGTTAACAAACACAATAAGAAAGTATGTCTCGATTTTTTGTGGCCCTTTTCGAAACTCTTAACTGCACTATAATTCTAGGATAGAAAGTAAAAAACAAATTCCTTGGAATGTGCAGTTCTTGGCAACTTTTATGTGGTCAGATCTATTATATATTGAACAAGACACAGGCAAGAAGACTATCATTTCTCATGTTTTCAGCAACGTACATTTCAGTTACAAGTTGTGTACAAGTACTAGATCCGTGGAGGGATTACAATACCATGCACAGGGTCCTTATGCAACTGGTTTCAACTCCTCAGCATTTTTCAACACATCAAGAACATTTTATTTGGACTAGAATTGTACTTCCATGGGAACACATGCATAGTTAATGGTAACCTACTTTTAGTTTGCAGGCAGCGAACACTAATTTGCTCTGTAAAACATGTTTTTCTAAACAAAATCATAATGGGAGATGTTCATAATTATGCCCAGTATCACAAACTTCAAAACAAAGGTGAATAATTTATTATTGCAAAAACCTATAGAGATATTCTTTCAAATGAAGTGGTAGGTGTGGGCTGGGGAAAGGAGGGGCAATGAGACAAAATCTGTATTAAAACAGTGAAAGGTCCATTTGGTTTAATGTTTGTATCAAATGATAAAATTGGCAGCAGTAGCCATTTGAAATGCACTGCCTGATACAGGTGTGGCTAGGAGTTGCACAACAAATACAAAGGTCTACAGGTCACCCCTGATCTCATTTTCAAACAATGGAAAGTCCATGTTGGTATATCAAAAAGATTATGAAAAGGATAGATTGCTACTCACTGTAAGGATGAGATGTAGAGTTGCAGGCAGGCACAATGAAAAGGCGGTTGCACATTTAGCTTTTGGCCATAGCATTCTTCAGAACAGAAAAGAAGAGACACACATGCATGTGTGTGTGCAAGCAAGGAATCCAGAGTGGGGAGGGGGAGGGATAGCAAGGTATGGGTAATGGAGCGTGCTGGGACTAGATAGTGACATGACAAGGCTGCCAGGTGCAGCATCAGGAGGCTGTGGAGGAGAGACAGAAGAGTCTGTCATGCAGACTTAATATGTAGGGAAAGTTATAAAACGGGGCTGCTGATGGGATAAAAGATGTGGGATAACAGGACATGATCAGTCACAGCTTGTAGGAGATTAAATATAACTTTGTGTGTGTTAATAGTACGCTGCATCCTGCCTCAGCACGCAAAAGAAATATGTATTGTTACAGGACTGAGAATTGTAACCAATACATATGTCATGGAATACCACTTTTGTTACCATAAGTCACACTGATACCCTCGTACACAAAAATGTTTACCTGTCTTTTTGTTGTGCCGGTCTGCAACTCAACATGTCATCTTTTTAGTGAGAGCAATCTACCCCCCCCAACTACTAACAGTGCTCACAAAAAGATAACATATTCAAAATCCTTATTGCTCTATAAATATTAATGTGTTAAAGAATATGAACAAAGAACAGAGATTTCTCAATATTCTTTAGTGTTGCTGCTGTTATTAGTCTGATTTGCACAGAAGTCTATTTGTTGTTGGTTTGAAATATCACTGCAACATTTACATGTGCCCTATTAGCACACTAACTGCTACTGTGCACCAATGTCATGTAGAGTTCTACTTTGCCTGAGGATAATTAAAACTGGTCATGGGTGAAAAATACAGCTCTTCAAATAGTGGAAGTGTCTCTCTAGTGCTACATAAAGACGTATGTTGGGCTGCCCTAGTGTCACTTGGGAATAAGAAACAGAATAGTTAATTTTCCCACCAGTGAATCTGTGAAAGGTAATCCTCTGGCTTGATGCAAAACCAAATAAAAACGATAGAGTGCTCCACTCCACATTCTAAGTATGGAACACTACTCATTAAGTATGTACTGCCAGAGTTAAAGACTGGAAAAATATGCATTTGTAGTAAATGCGAATATAGGTGTGAATTAGGCCTCAAAATGCAAAAACATGAGATTACCTAATAAATGCTATTTCACAGTAAACTGCATCCATATGAATGAAATTATCTGACAAGTTTGGAAGCTGTATTTTCTGGATTTAAGCATTGAAAATAAAACAAATTTTGGTGACTTGCACTCCACATCATCTGGTAAAGCCCAGTTCAGAAAGATAAAAGTGTGTAATAATGTGTTTGCAAAGTAAAAAAGAGTACAAACATAAAGACAGAGTAGTGCTACCAATGCTCTAGTGCCACTCCACTTGTGGGTGGTTGAAAGGCCTATATAAGATACACACTGCACTGCATAGCACAACATAGGACTCAGCCATGGCACCCATCATCTTGGAACAAAGAAAAATGCATTTGTTAGCTGAAGTTGGTATAAGATGAACACTTTAAAATGGTAGTTGAGCGATGGGTGTTTTGAACTGTCAAGTGTCAAATACCAGGAGAGGTCAAACCATAACTACCTCACTTATTACACTGCCAGTCATTACTGAATGCTTTCTGTACTCCATTTTTTGTTCTATGTTGTGCATTGCACTTTGTTTTCTTCCCTAAGAAATGAGTGAAGAGACTAATTCTTCTCTAACAAGTTCGACAACAAAAACATAGAACACAGGTGTCAGCTGACTGCTCGGAGAGGGGGTTGGGGGGGGGGGGGGGGGGGGGGGAGAAATAGGGCTTGTTACCTTGCACTGTGCCTCACTTCCACAGGTGGTCGTAGTTTTAGTTAATTTACATTTGCAGCCAACTGCCATTTTATAGTGTCCAAACTCTGCTCTATAGTGACTGGAAAACAAAATCTGTCACTATATTCTGACTGTGCTGAAAGTCTTTCTGTAATGTGTGAACAGAGTTATTTTTAGTTCTACTTTTGTGTTGAAGTTTGGTTCTAATCTGTAGCACAGTGCGAAGTCAGAGTTGCACGACTATGAAATCAATATTCTACAGATTTTATATAATTACTGAATTGGAATGCTACATTTTCAGGTCCCAATTAATGACATATAATCTTAAACAGATCTGTCAGCATTGCAAAGTGCTTTTTTTCCATTTATTAGTTACATAAACATTCACATGTTACAAAACTTTTTTTGTACTGGGGTAAACTGTAACATGTTCTGAATCTGAGATAACATGCCATTTCTTAGTCAAAATGGCTGCTCTATGCACTAGCCACCAACCTTACGGCATGCATAGCACAGACATCCAAGTCTCTGCCACAACCTTTCTAACATAACACTCTGCACAATCTGTGAAAACAAAAACTAAACAGATTGTACAAAACAGTGAACAGTCCAGTGTACTGGCATAGATTGGTAAGTCCTGCCTCCTTAAGCTGACTCCAGATATCCAATTAAAAACATTCAGTACATCACTCTTAAGTTTTATTTTCGCATTTAATTAACTTACCACCTCTGTACAATGTACAGTTGTAATATTACTGCATAGAAACCTGGAAATTTATTTAAGGTTCAGTCAAATAGATAGCAAGCCAAACTGGCACCATATATACAACAAAATTATCCCACCTCCTAGACTAAATGCTGTTAAAATAAACAGAAATAATCTTACTTACAGAATTCACAACGCAAGCCATAGAAACCCTTTGGGCAATCACAGGTGTCCTTCTGTATGCATTTTCCACCATTGAGGCACTTTTCGGCACAAATACCTGAAAACAATTACAATTGCAACACAGTCGTTAGCAACAGATATTTATTACATGCTGTTTGTAACATTATAATCACAGACAATGTAGAATTCCAATTCTTGAATCTCAAATTTATATATAAGAATGTAATAGCTTTCTGTTAAAATTATTTTAATATTATATTAATAGTATTATATATATTATACATTAATATTAAAAACAAAGATTCCAAGACTTACCAAGCGGGAAAGTGCTGGTAGACAGGCACACAAAATTTCTAGCTTTTGCAACCAACGGTTGTTTCTTCAGGAAAGAGGGAAGGAGAGGGAAAGGCGAAAGGATGTGGGTTTTAAGGGAGAGGGTAAGGAGTCATTCCAATCCCGGGAGCGGAAAGACTTACCTTAGGGGGGAAAAAAGGATAGGTATATACTTGCACGAGCGCGCGCGCGCCCACACACACACACACACACACACACACACACACACACACACCCATCCATCCATCCATACATATACAGACACAAGCAGACAATACATTAATATTAATATTTCAGCTAAAGTCCTTTGACTTACTACTTTAACCATAAACTCATATGACTTCTAATTAAGAAGCAATACACATAGACAAAAATACTGACAATATATTTTAGAAAGAAACTTCTGTGCAGAACACTGAAAAGGCTTTTCTACATGTCATTTATAGGGTTCGCTACCACAATTGGTAAGAAACACAACCCGCATATGAGCACTTTGTTGTCCTTGTTTCTGTCTGTCCAGCTACCTGTTAGGTCTCTATTTTCTCAGAAATGGGTACAAGTATCGAGTTGAAATTTATGTGAAGCGCTAAAATCTATGGTCCCTTGACAGTATAATAAACATTAACTTCTAAATCAATGAAATCAAACGATATAGCCATTTATGTCACATTTGACACAAACAAACTCATTCATCAGAACCTACAGTGTTACTTCCTGTTGCTCTACAATAATAAAATTTGGCAATAAGAAAGATTTCACCCAAGTAAAGGAAAAAAATCTGGAAACTGTGAATTTGTTATTGTATAACATGAAAAAAGTTTTTTTTGTTTATTTATTTACAACATGGTCCACTACAATATTTGTAATACTGTGTGTGTGTGTGTGTTTTGTATGCCCTCACTTCTTGAGATGCTGTGGAGAGGTATGGTATTTAAGCCAGGACACTGAGTGAAGTCTGATGATCAGGAACTTTATACCACCACCATCTCTCCTCCTCTTGCTGACCAAACACTGGCAGGGAAAATTTTTCCCACCACTAGGATTTGATATGCTTTACCACCAGGTCAAGTGCCACAGCGCAAGCAAGTGTTAGCGACCTCGGCCATAGAGGCAGATTCAGTTTTTTTTTTTTGGTTGGGTAATTTGTTAACTATCCATCTGTCCAGCCACCTGTTAAAATTCTTTTTCTTGGGAGCGGGTAGATGTCTCAAGTTAAAATTTATGTCACATACTAAGATCTGTGGTGCCTTAGGGGCATAATAAATGTTAGCTTATAAGTCAGTGCAGTCAAAAGATTCATTATTTATGTCACACATGAGGGGGTCCCAAACGGAACTGAAATATTTTTCAAAAGCTATATATTTTCAAACACTGTTTACAAAACCACCTTATCTCTTTCAAAATACTCTCCATTACAACTAATACACTTGTCCCACCGCCGGCCGCGGTGGTCTCGCGGTTCTAGGCGCGCAGTCCGGAGCCGTGCGACTGCTACGGTCGCAGGTTCAAATCCTGCCTCGCGCATGGATGTGTGTGATGTCCTTAGGTTTGTTACGTTTAAGTAGTTCTAAGTTCTAGGGGACTAATGACCACAGCAGTTGAGTCCCATAGTGCTCAGAGCCATTTGAACTTGTCCCACCAGTGCTTCCACTGTTCGAAACACGTTTTGTAGTCAACTTTAGAAATGGCTGAAACACCCCCCCCCCCCCTGGACTAATTAAACGTTGTCAAATCGGTGTACTTTCATGCCCCTTTTCATTAGTGGAAATAAGAAAAAGTCACACGAAGCCATGTCAGGTGAGTAAGGTGCATGGGCAGTGCAATCATGCCATTTTTAGCCAAAAACTGTCTAACAGTGATGGTTGTGTGTGCAGGTGGGTGGTCATGGCGGAATAACCAGTTTCCTGTCTGCTACAAATTGGGTCTTTTTTAACGAACTAGCCTCCGACAGTTGATCAATTGTCTGCCAACATTCTGTGAGCAAAAGTTTTTGAATGTTTTCAATGATTAGGGCAGTTGATGGATGTCCAGAATGAGGATTGTCGTTGATCGACATGTAGTAATTTTTAAATCGAGCAAACCACTCGTAAACTTTGAGTTTTTCCCATAGCGTCATCTTGGTAACCTCTTTTCAACATTAAAACAGTTTCAGAACCATTTTCAGTACAAAACAAAATTTCACAGCTGCATGTAGTTCACTTAAACTTGCCATAGTAAAAAATGGAACAAGAACAAAACAGCACTAGCAAAACCAATCACTACAGACGGAGAGAACAAGCCAGGTCAACCACATAGGCAATGAGTTGTGCTACAAACATTTCGTGGCAGAAAAGCGTTCTATACAAGCTTCACCCACAGAAATGTTATTTCTTGTTTTGGTACCCCTCTCGTATTTTTATACTCGCAAACTCACTCATTAAAACCTATAAGGTACTTCACCTTGACACAGCATCATTAAATTTGGCAAGAAGAAAGGTTTCAAAGGGGGGAAAATCAGAAAATTGTTAATTTGTAATTATATCACATGAAAAAAATTGTCATTTGTTATCTGGCTTCAAACTTGAAGTTACAACATTTTCACAATGTTTGGAATCCCTGGGACTGATACGTTGCCAGTATCAATGTTGATAACAAGAAAAAAACCTTCAAGATCCTAAATTCCTGGAATGGATGAACTGTCTATATACATAATTAAGTCTTTATGGAACGTTTAATGTGTGAGCCCTACTCATACCTGGCCAATTTATCTAAAACGCGGGGTGCTGCAGATGAGGATAAAACATGATTCAAAAGGTAGAAATGATGAAACTTAGAAGGGAAGTAAGATAGAGGTTGTTACTGCTGTGGTAAGCAAGGAAAATTGTGAGCAAAGTATTTTTACTCAATTAAATTGTATTGGGGATAAAATTCCTATACATTACAAAAGACATCTCGGACAAGAAAAATCTCATAGACCTCATTTCCATGCTTTTGGAGGAGACAATATGTGCGTTTTCTGGAGTCACTGTTAGATGCTTTTTGATACTTTTTTTTTTTTTTTTTTTTTTTTTTTTACAAGGGAGGTTGTGGTTTAGAATGTCCCAATTTTATCTCTTTTCGTCTGAAGGTTTGAGCCTTAACACACATCACAAAGTGTACTGAATGAACAGTGCTTGGCTGCCAATCATTTACAACACTTTATCAGAAGTCTGCCTCTTTTAGATAAAGCTGAAGATTTTTTTTTTTTTCATCGGGTTTTGTAGGTATCACCAAGAAGAACCTTCAGCGATGTGGAATGAGTCAAGGTATACATTAACAAAAGACAGTGAAATCATAGAAACTTAAATCTTTATAAGGCATTAAGAACAAAATATATTTATCTCAGGGAAGACCACATAAAGATGTTTGTTTGGACTGTGCTGCTGTGTGTATATATATATATATATATAAAATAGAAAGAAACTTCCACATGGGAAAAATATATTAAAAACAAAGATTCCAAGACTTACCAAGCGGGAAAGCACCGGCAGACAGGCACATGAACAAAACACACACACACACACACACAGAATTACGAGCTTTCGCAACTGGCAGTTGCTTCGTCAGGAAAGAGGGAAGGAGAGGGAAAAATGAAAGGATGTGGGTTTTAAGGGAGAGGGTAAGGAGTCATTCCAATCCCGGGAGCGGAAAGACTTCCCTTAGGGGAAAAAAAGGACAGGTGTACACTCGCACGCACGCACGCACGCACACACACACACACACACACACACACACACACACACACACACACACACACACATATCCATCCGCACATACACAGACACAAGCAGACATATAGAGAGGGTAAGGAGTCATTCCAATCCCGAGAGTGGATTGGAATGACTCCTTACCCTCTCCCTTAAAACCCACATCCTTTCGTCTTTCCCTCTCCTTCCCTCTTTCCTGAAGAAGCAACCGTCGGTTGCGAAAGCTAGAAATTCTGTGTGTGTGTGTGTGTGTGTGTTTTATTTATTGTGCCTACCTACCGGCACTGGTAAGTCTTGGAATCTTTGTTTTTAATATATTTTTCCCATGTGGAAGTTTCTTTCTAAGATATGGTGTTGCTGCAGAATGCTCAAGATTTTATTTGATAGGCAAGATATCAAAATAAGAGGTGCTTTACAGACTGAAGGAAGAGAAGCCATGTCTCTTGAAGCCTATCCGGCACAAGGGACACTTGGGTTGGCCAACTGCTGAGGTTTGATGGTATCTTAAAGTATTGTTGAAGGGACACTAGAAAGGAAGAACACAAGAGGCTGGCCAAAACTTGAATACTTCAACTAGATCGTGGAGGATACCAGCTGCACCACTCTCATGAGGAAGGCCAAAGACAGAAACACACGGCCAGCTCCGATAACAAACCTGATGACTGAAGACATAAGAAGAACAATGAAGTATCACTATACTGCTTAGTGCTATTCACATTTATGCCATCTAGATTTAGTTTAGTAAATTACTAGGAAGGCTACTACTTCGAAAACATAAGCTGCTATCTCTTCAGTTTTGCTATATAGCTGCTGTTTATTAGCTACTAGTAGCTTAATATTTACTGGAATACAATGGCATTTTTTATAGAAAATATTTCCCACATCTGTAAATACTGAGTCCTATTTACAGTACGTTACTACTTGTCATACTGCTTGGTAAGAAACACTGCAACTTTTAGTAGCTCTTGAAAAGAGTTTAGTGTTGCAATTCAATTGAGTTTATCTACAGATATCATGAAGCTATATGCCCATTTTGTAAAATTTAATAATTCTTGAAAAGACCTTAGTTTTGCAGTTCAATACTTCACAAAAAACAGAGTCTGCTGCACAGTCCTCTTTTTTGACGCACAAGGCTGAAGTGAATACTAAAGTAAAACTGCCAGTAGGCATATTTTGTCTTCAAATTTATCTCATTCCACAAATTCTCTGAAAAGTTTAACATGATTGTATTGCTACACTTTTCTTTTCTAGATTTACTGAATATTGTTAAAATGTATTATTCTGATCAAAAAATTGCAGTTGATTAAATTCTTGCAAATGTTACTCATACAGTAAGCTCTTGTGTACTATCAGTTGTTGGCATCTAGAACCATTTATAAAATACTATGGGTGTATACATTACCTGAGACACACTACATGTTTAACTATATCTGTTCAATGAATATGATTTTTCTGTTAATTGGTATCAGCATATGTGAAGTCTACTGTAATCATAACAGTAAACTATTGGATCTCGTCATGTCTATACAGGACATTACAGTCAAGAGACTAAAATATGTATTACCATGTCAGCTGTTCTTTTCTTTTTAGTTGTGCCACTTTGAAAGAAAAAAGATAATAGTGCACACTGGCACAAAGAGTTTTGCAAAGATCTGAAAATTTGAAGCAACATAGGTTAAAGTACAAAACAGGGAAAGTTAATTGCATACTTGCTGCCCCTGATGTGGTGGTTGACAGTTAAGCATCTATCTAAGAGCTACCGAACAACTGTGTCCTTATAAAGTGTATTAGTGAATGAAAAAACAAAATAACTAGCAATAAACATTTGATCATTTTCTGATGTCATACAAGTGATAGACTGAAAATCTGACAAATATAGCTGGAGTAAATTTTTCATTCTTTGGTGGTCTGCCTACCAAGTTCTTATCATTTAAGACTGTCTCACAGAGTTACAGGGGCAGCCAAACATTTACACAGGTTCTCTATTTAGAGCTAACTACACCCAGATATTGTGCTTAAAACTGGATTATTTAATTTTGGAAATATAGTTTAAAGAGCCTTCATGAAAGCAGTCTATTTACAGAGAGTTAATTTATGTATGGTCCATTGGTAACAGTTTAGGATGCTTTGCAAACTGGGATTGTATTTTATCCTATTGAGGTGATTGCAGCAAGATCTCATTCAAAATTGAGCTCAGGAATATGGGGACGATACATCAATGTTGATGCTATATGATCTTTGCATGTACAATATGGAGTAGGAATCATTTGCTACTTGTTTAGAGCCATAGTAGATGATGTGAACTTCTGAAGAAAGTTGTGGCCAATCTAAATATTACCACTTTAGCTCTTTGTGAACCTCAAAGAGCTGTGCATCATTCATAACTAAGCTGCTACCTTGTTTTGTTTAGAGGCAATATTGCTACTTAGTTTCATGTTTCTTATCAAAATTCACTGTATCTTAGGTCCAGAAATTTTTTCTTTCTTTCTGATAGCTTTTATTACATTTTATTAACACACTGTGAACTTGTCATATTCATTCGGTTATAAGAAAACTCAAGTGAACCTAATAATTTTTACAACAGTGCTACACTTTCCCAGCACTGCAACTCAGCCAAGCTCAAGTGTTGGAGAGGGGAGGAGAGAAGGGAGACTGTCACCTAGGAGAGAGATGTTGGAATGTGGCATACCCTCCAGCTGTGATGAAGTGGATGAATGCGTTTGGTGGTGTAAGGGTTGGAGTAAGGGGGAGGGGGGGGGGGGCTGAGGGAGCAGAACAAACTGAGAGAGGACACTACGGATGTAAGCTAATATAAGTGGAGGGAGGGGGGCAACAGGAGTGGATGCGAGTGTGGGATATATCCTTACAACACATACTTCTATCACTCAATCCAAATGGCCACCCATTTCCTCATGTCTCATGGCTCCCACTTCACTCATTAATCTACACCTGCCATGCTCTCTCTGTAGTTTCCTTCTTCCTCTGTTGTATCTGCTCTCTCTGTAGTTTCCTTCTTCCTCTGTTGTATCTGCTCTCCCAAACTCTTACACTTCATTGTGTGCCACATGCAACTTCCACTGCTTACATTAACGTGGATTTGCCTGTCCGACTTTTCTATCCCATGGCATTGTTACCTCCCTCTCATAGTTGCCAGCCTCTCGTCCCTCCAACTCACCTCTCATCCTTGTAGTCACTTCAGCTGGCATCACAACCATACTGTTGGCAGTTACCTTTACTTCTTCAAATATGCACCTTTAGTGAAAGTTAGTCCTAAATGGTCTTTGAACTACAGGGTGGGTACAATAGAACTGGCCCAAAAGTTTTTTCATTGTTTTATGACAAGGTAATCTAAACAGCAAGATTTTTCTGGATTGATTTCTATGGTAGTCATTTCCAGTCCCTTCTGTAAAGAGCAGCCTTCTTCTTTGGTGTATCCATCTCTGCACAAGTATCAGCTGAATGCTCTGGTGGACAAGTGTGGTGTTAAATAGTCTCTTTAGTAGACCTGTTGCACTTCTAAGTGTTCTGCCAATAAATCACAGTCTTTGGTTTTTTTTTTCCTTTTCTTAAGCCACGGCATTATCTATGTGATCATTCCAATTTAAGTTATATATAATTGTAATCTTTAAGTATTTAGTTGGATTTATCATGTAATCAAAATTTAGTGAATTTCTTTTAGTATACATGTAGATGACTTCACACTTTTCATTATTTACAGTCAGTTGTCACTTTTTGCACCATACAGATAACTTGTTTAAATCATTTTGCCATTGGTTTTAATCATCTGCTAACTTTAAAAGACCGTAAATGACTATCATCTGCGAAAAACATAAGAGGGCTGCTCAGATTGTGTACTAAGTTGTTTATGTAGATCTGGAACAGTACACAGTCTTATAACACTTCCTTGAGGAACACCAGACATTAATTCTGTTTACTTGATGACTTTCCATCGATTACTATGAACTGTGCCCTTTCTGACATGAAATCAAGAATCCACTCACACAACTGAGGCAGTACTCCATAGGCATGCAATTTAACTGGAAGTGTGTGAGAAATGGTGCCTGGAAATCTAAAAATATGGGATCCATTTGATATCCCCAGTTGACAGCACACAATACTTTGTGAGAATGAAGATCTAGTTGCGTTTCACAAGAATGATCTCTTCTGAATCCTTGTTGACTATTTGTCAATAAATCATATTCTTCGAGGTAGTTCATAATGTTTGAACACAATATGTGTTCCAAAATTCTTCTGCAAATCAGGATCAGTGATGTGGGACTGTAATTCAGTCAATTATTCTGCTTCTTTTCTTGAGTACTGGTGTGACTTTGGTAACTTTCCAGTATTTAGGTATGGATTTTTCAAAGAGTGAGCAGATGTATATGATTACTAAGTACGGAGCCATTGTATCATCATACTTTGGAAGAAACCTGACTGGTATACAATCTGGACCAGAGACCTTGCCTTTATTAAGTGATTTAAGATACTTCACTACACCTAGGATATCTACTTCAAAGTTCCTCATGTTAGCAGTTGTTCTTTGTAGTTTTGCATTCTGGAATGTTTACTACTTTTTCTTTGGTGAAGGAATTTCAGAAAATCATGTTCAGTGGCTCTGCTTTAGTGGCATTGTCATCAGTGACATCACTGTTGTTATCATCCAGTTAAGGTATTGCACTTCCCTGGAATCATTCCTTTGATGACACTCTGGTGCAGGCAATTTCTTTGCCTTATATGCTCCAGCCAAGATTTTTCCTTATTCATATCCTAATCAGTAGTTTTCTTTCCTCTCCTATTCTTAGAAGCACTTCATCATTCATTCTGGTGGTCCATTTCACTTTTAGGATTTTTCTCCACAACCATATTTCAAAACTATTTTACTTTCCGTGATTTGCTGACATATAATTTTACACTCTAGACAAAGTATGTGGTGAAGCACTTTTGTAATTCTATCAAACTTCTTACTGCTGTTAACAAACCTTTCATCTTTTTAACAGCTCTTTTACCCATAGATACTGTGCTTATTATTTCCTCCCCACAGCTGCCATTTCCTGCCACAAAACTTCTAAGTACCTAAAAGATTTTACTTGTTCCAAGATATTTGTTCCAATGATATGCTGAAGGAACCTTCATATTTGCCATTTCTCATAACTGTGGCCTTTCCTACATCCATTCTCATTCCATATTCTTTTCTTACTTTTATGATCCTCTCCATCACAAATTGTAGCTTTTCCTCCGATTCAGTCAACCCTGCTTGACCATCTGCATACTTAAATGTGTGTAGCATTTCTCCTCCTACTATTATATCTATTTTTTCCCCCTTCTAAAGCTTGCATCAGCATAAATATTGAAAAGTATTGGCAATGAATAACACACTTGCCTAACACCTCTTCCAATACCTGTTTTGTTTGTTTCCTCAGTAACAATCTTTACCACCACTTACAACCACAGGTCCTTCCAGTTTACACCAACATCTTTTAAGGTTTTTAGGGGGATACTCCGGTCAACTCTGTAAAACGCCTTTTCCCAATCAAAAAAAATGATGTAAATGTCCCAGTTAACTCCAAGCCCTCTTTGTTCTATGCCTCTCAAACATCCAATAGTACCTTATGTTCCTCTCCTGAATCCAAATTGATGCTCTCCCCATGTTTGTCTCAATTATTCTTTCTAATATTCTGAGTAAAATAAATAATGCCTAAACATGCAATGTCACAGTTCCACGTAGAGAGATTTACAAATCTGTTCATCGGTTTCAGTCCATACTACCTGACACAAAAACTCTGTTGCACCAAATACTGTACCGTTCACACATTTATGATAGATGATACAAATTCCCAGGTTATCTAGTATACAAGACACGCATATGCAATTCTTTGGAAGTCAAATGTTAGTTCATTGAGCTCGCAGCCTGTATAATGTTGCCTATGAAATTAACTGACATATAATCTTGGCCTTTATTTCTTTGGCAAAGATACTGGGATATTTTTAACTAGATCTAATCCAAATATCCTCATCCCATATCTGATTGATAAAGCTTTGGCTGGTGATTTATTACAGTCCATTGCTTTCCTCTTTCTGAGATCCTTAATGGCTTTCTCAACTTCACATATCTTGGGCCTACAGTTCATTTTGTCACATTCCGATTTCAGCTACAATCATAGTCATGTATGATCTCTGTGTGTTTCATAGAATTCTTCAGTATACTGATACTCTTGGCATACTCTTTTTGTATGCTGTCATCTTCCCATTTTTATTTTGTACACCCTATTTGCTGATTTTTCTTAGGTCTTTGTGAGGTACTTGCCTGTACTGCACTGCAAATTGCTTTTACATTATCCTGCCTTTCCATTTCTTAAATCTCGTCACAGTTACTTTTCACCCATTCCTTTCCAGCTTGATCAATTAATTGTCATCTTTCTTCAGTCTGCTTTCTATATTGTTTTTCCTTCCTTCCACAGAATGTCAATTCTTCCTTTTCCTATGTTCATCCACTATATCTGACATACTGGATGTAACCCATTCCCTCTCTTCTTTACTTTTCCAGTAACTCCTTCTAAGGCTTTCCAAATAGTATTTTTCATTGTAATCCATTCTTCTGGTACACTGGCACATTCTGCTGAATTTAAAAGTTTTTCTTCAGTATTTTTGGCCTTACACCCTTCAGGGTTCCATTTGACCATACCCCAGTTTTTTCTTCTAAAATGCTTTTTGCAAACATCTGCCACTAGCAAGTCCTGATCTGCATCGGCATCTGTTCCAGGAAATGTTTTTGCCATATTGATACTATTTTCGAATATTTGGTTGGTTATAAAATAATCATCTGCTATCTTCACTATTACTAAGAGCTGCTAATGCATACAGCCCTTGATGATGGTGTTTATAATCCTGAGATCAAAGCTATCATACCAGACTATAATAGTCATCTCTCTCATTTTTTCCTCCTAGTACAAATTCTTCAACTATGTCCTCCTGTTTTCCTTTCCCTACTAAGCTATTCCAGTCTCCCATCATAATTTTTATTTTACTCTTTCCAAAGTGTTGAAAACTTCAATGGCTAAGATAACTTATTTTCTATCAGACATTTGAACATTTTCTGGTCCAGTTTTATTTTGGCCACCCTGCATGCAGTCAAAAAAGTAGCAGTAAAGTACCTCATTCTGCCTCTAGATGGGCCAATCAGATCTGACCGACTGCTGTTTCATTCTCTGCCAGTGACACCACCAGATGCGGCATGAAGGGGCGTGTGGTCAGCACACTGCTCATCCAACCATCTGTTTTCTTGACATAGGAACCATTAATAATTGATCGAGTAGCTCCTCAGTTGGCCTCACGAGGCTGAGTGCACCCTTTACCAGTCCTCCCACCAAGGAATAATTCCTGGCAGTACTGGGAATCAAAATTGGGTGCTCCACATGGCAGTCAGCCCCATGCAAATTAACTATGACAATTATTTCAGTGATTTATGTTCGGTAATTTTTCATCTGCTATATTCTGTTGCAGATCATTGCTGTATTTTCTTCCTCTATTATGAAATGAATTCTACTTTGATGGAGCAAAGAATCTTTGTTGTTTTGACATTCCCATGCCTGTACCTGTTTCCTCAAGAGATCTGTCGTTTCTTTACCCATTATTATCCATATACAGTGTAAAAAATAAATCTTTTTTGTTGATTGTTTATGTACAACATGCTCCATTGCACACTATTTGTAATACTTAATGTTTGTGTTGTATGATGATGATGATGATGATGATGATGATGATGATGATGATAAACTGTAGAAAATGAAACCCAGTGCTTTCACATAGTCTACTTCCTTACGATTAGCACCAAGGGGGCCGCCAAACTTAACGTCCCCACCAATGGATGGATTGCCATCAACAGCATCACATGCCCTCACTTCATGAGACCCTGCAGAGAGTTTTGGTATTTAAACCAGGACACTGGCACTCAGTTTCATCATCAGGAACTTTATGCCACCACCTCTCCTCCAACTGCTGGCCAAATACTGTCAGAAAATTATTGTTACCACCAGGATTTGAATCGGCTTACGCCCGAATCAAGCACCACCACATAAGTGTGCATTAGAGGTCTCTCCCATGGTAGCAGGTACAAGTAAATGTATGCAAAATATAATTGCAGATGGACTAAAAATGTTAAATTATCCACATGAAAATGAAGACAAATGTGGGAATGTGAGAACAGCACAACAAAACTACACCATCACTGGTGATGGCTAGCAAATGAAGAAAATGAAGTAGTTTCCTGAATTTGACATTCCTTTAACCTTATCAATAATAGCCTATTTTTCCAAGTAGTTAACTCACTGGACATGTACTTGGGAGGAGTGGGTGATCCCCCTAAATCATTTAAGGCAAATACTGGAATGCTTTCATGGAAAAGGATCCATTCTGTTTCCTTCCCATGTCTATCGTTAATTATGTTTTCATTGAAAAGACATTAAAACTTAATCCTCCTTACATTGTTTTCCCATTAAGTTTCACACTCTCTAAGGATTCAGTGGTCTAGGTTGTTGTCTCAAACTCCAGACACTAACATTGCTCTTTTAAGGCTTTTCTCTTGGTAATGCGGATCATGTACCATACATTTAGTCTGCCTGAGTTAACTGATTGATGTAAACAAAGAATATGTACAACATAACATGACTTCCACACTGTGCTTATATGTTTCTAAGTTTTGCAGTTTTATGATTTTGACAGCTCTCTGGAAAAAGAAACTGGTTCTTGCACATGTGCTGTATACCACCCACTGCCATATTGCATACATCATTGGTTCACAATGTCATTGGTTAACAGGACAAAAGAACATGCACCAGCCTTTATCTACATCTACATCTACATCTACATCTACATGACTACTCTGCAATTCACATTTAAGTGCTTGGCAGAGGGTTCATCGAACCACAATCATACTATCTCTCTACTATTCCACTCCCGAACAGTGAGCGGGAAAAACGAACACCTAAACCTTTCTGTTCGAGCTCTGATTTCTCTTATTTTATTTTGATGATCATTCCTACCTATGTAGGTTGGGCTCAACAAAATATTTTCGCATTCGGAAGAGAAAGTTGGTGACTGAAATTTCGTAAAAAGCTCTCGCCGCGACGAAAAACGTCTATGCTGTAATGACTTCCATCCCAACTCGTGTATCATATCTGCCACACTCTCTCCCCTATAACGCGATAATACAAAACGAGCTGCTCTTCTTTGCACCCTCTCGATGTCCTCCGTCAATCCCACCTGGTAAGGATCCCACACCGCGCAGCAATATTCTAACAGAGGACGAACGAGTGTAGTGTAAGCTGTCTCTTTAGTGGACTTGTTGCATCTTCTAAGTGTCCTGCCAATGAAACGCAACCTTTGGCTCGCCTTCCCGACAATATTATCTATGTGGTCCTTCCAACTGAAGTTGTTTGTAATTTTAACACCCAGGTACTTAGTTGAATTGACAGCCTTGAGAATTGTACTATTTATCGAGTAATCGAATTCCAACGGATTTCGTTTGGAACTCATGTGGATCATCTCACACTTTTCGTTATTTAGCGTCAACTGCCACCTGACACACCATACAGCAATCTTTTCTAAATCGCTTTGCAGCTGATACTGGTCTTCGGATGACCTTACTAGACGGTAAATTACAGCATCATCTGCGAACAACCTAAGAGAACTGCTCAGATTGTCACCCAGGTCATTTATATAGATCAGGAACAGTAGAGGTCCCAGGACGCTTCCCTGGGGAACACCTGATATCACTTCAGTTTTACTCGATGATTTGCCGTCTATTACTACGAACTGCAGTTATATCATTATGTAGTTACACTTTGTTGTGAGACTGGTTGTGTGGTGCAACCATGGTGACAATTTATTGCCTGAATAGGTATTAAGAAAATACATATGAGGTGGCAAGCTCACTGTATGAGTACAGAGGTGGCAAGCTCACTGTATGAGTACATATTAAGAAAATACTTTTGAAACATGTACAGGCTACCTCAGAGACAAAAGTTCTGGTTGTTCAGGAACTTGGGTGCTCTTCATGCGGAACTACAGCACTTGTATCAAAAATGTCACTTATTACTTTAAACTGCCTCATAAGAGGTACTGAGAGATTATTATTATTATTATTATTATTATTATTATTCTGTTTCTGCAGATGCAGTCTGCACTGATACCTCGAGCTTCATTTCTTTGTGCCTTTCCTACACGAAGATTGATTTCAACTAAAGCTGATTCCACAGTTGATCGAATATTACGTGTCGACCATGCTGGTGAACTTGGCGCTGATCGAATTTATGCTGGGCAAATGGCTGTTTTAGGTGAGAAGTTCTAACATATTATACATTACCAGATTAGAAACGATAATATTTGTCAAAATAGAATCTTAGTATTTTATGGTGGAAATGATATACAGATTTTAATTTATTTATGAAAATACTGGAATGTAACAGGGAAAACAAAATGTAACACAAATTATCTAGACAATGTTAAACACAATGTGCATTTAGACTGTCACTCATATTCTGATGCTTACAGTGATACCAATATGTTATGGCCTAAGAATTTTTATTACTTTTCACTTCAGAAATTATTTCTCTGTCTCAGTATATTGTGACATCTGAAGATATAAAACTTGATTTTTTATATAAGAAGGAGGATAAAAGATGGAACCAGCAAAACTACTGATCATTATCCTTGACATTAATTTGCTGCCATAGTCTTGAGCATAATTTCAAATATAACAAACTTTTTTGTGGCAGGAAAGTTTCTGTCCAAAAATAAGTACAGACTTAGAAAGCTTCACTTGTGTGAAACTCAGCTGGCACTTTTCTCACACGAATTGCATGTGAAGCCAGGACAAAGGACAACAGGCACATTCCATATCCCCAAATTTCCAGAAAGCATTTAACACACCCCATTGCAGACTATTAATAAAGTTCCGAGCATATGGAATAGGTGCCCGTATATGTGAGTGGGTTGAAGAGTTGTTAAGTAATAGAATGGTGGGCGTTCATCAGAGACAAGGATAATATCAGGAGTGCCCCCAGGAAAGGGTGATAGGACAGTCTCTCTCTCTCTCTCTGCAGATAACCTGAGCCGCAGTCTGGGACTGTTGATGACATTGTAACATATGGGAAGTGTTGTCATCAAATGACTGTAGGACAATGCCGAATGACCTAGGCAGAGTCTCTATTTTATGCGAGGAATGGCAGCTTGCTCTACATTTAAGAAAATGTAAGTTAATGCAGTTGAGTATGTAAAAAATTATGTAATATTTGAATACAGTATTAGTGGTGTGCTGCGCACGCGCGTACACACACACACACACACACACACACACACACACACACACACACGTTGATTGATTATATATCTAGAAGTAATGCTGAAAAGTGACATGAAATGAAACAATCACATAAGGCAGGGAAGGCAAGTGGGTGATTTCAGTTTATTAGGAGAATTTAGTAGAGTATAGCTCATCTAAAAAGAAAATAATGTGTAGAACACTCGTGCAACCCATTCTTAAGTACCTCTTGAGATTTCGGGATCCCCACCAGGCCAAATTAAAGGAAGTCATTGAAGCAATTCAGAAGACTTGCTGCTACATTTGTTACCCATAGATTCGGTCAACATGCAAGTGTTACAGAGATGCTTCATGAACTCAAATAGGAATCTCTCGAGGGAAGATGGTATTTTTGTGAATTACTATTGAGAAAATTTCGAGAACAGGCATTTGCAGCTGACTGCAGAATGATTCTAACACGGCCAATGTACATTTCGTGTAGGGGCTATGGAGACAATATAACAGAAATTAGAACTTGTACAGACAAAATTTAGACAGTTGTTTTTTCCCTTGCTCCATTTGCAGGTGGAAGAGGAAAGGGAAGGACTAGTAGTTGTTCCATATACCCTCCAATATGCACCACACAGTGGCTTTTGGAGTAGGTATGTACAGGGTGGACGAAAAGTCCCTGTACCTGCTAGTATCAAATGCTAATTGATTTGATTTGTTTCAGCACAAACACTTACTTATTTATAAAGTGTCCAATATATTTGTATATAACAATGAAAACCAGCTACTATGTAAACACTGTTCAGCCTTCTACATCATCATGACTACCACCAAATTATCATTGAGGATGAATGGGCATAGGCAGAGGGTATATATTGGCAACTCACATATTCCTGTTGCAGAGAATGCTCTGCAACATGACATTCATGACCTATGCACCTGTTTCACCACATACACCATCTGGATTCTCCCCCCAGACACCACTTTCTCAGAACTCCACAGGTTAGCACTACAACATGTAGTGGTTCTCACCACGCATCCGACCTTAATTTACGTTAATTTCTTCTGTCTCAGCTTTTCTTGACTGTAACTACTCTGCTTCACTCTGTTTTAGTTTTCTGCATCTTCCATTGTCTTTCCCATCTATTTTTCACCGCCCCCCTTCCACCTCCATTACGTACAATGCACTTAGCTCCTCACTCATATTAACTCATGCACGATGTTTTAGTAGTAATCTCTGTCTTGCATATTACCCTGTCTTCCACCTGTAAGCTCTCATGTTTTCAAATATCGTCCAATGCAGTCCCCAACAATCAGTCTTTCCTTCTCATCCTGTATGGTAAGTCTCCCCTGACTAACGGTTCTTGGTGACTTTCCCAAAACCTACCCCTTTTCCTAGATCTCTCCAGTCCTTTTCCTTCACCCTTCTTGCTTCCCCTTCAACCCTTCTGCCTGAAGGAGGAGTCACTGGCTCCAAAAGATGATCTATGTGTGTGTTCTGCCGCAGCTTGGTGAGTAGATTTTTCACCTGTCCAATTAAACAATATATTGGTATGTTCTGCAGCATGCTGTTACCACATTTCCATGTGCCCCAACCCATGTAAAACTTTCTCGTATTTGTATATGCGCATGCGCATTCAAGTAACTTCCCTTGTCTTGCGCATGTTCATACATAGCGGGTCAGCCTTGTAAGTGAGCAACCGTTTGTAGCTGCAGTTTGGTGGTTCATGGCCCATCGAACATAGGCCGGTGTGAGGTGGAGCGTACACCATTAAGTTAAGTAGTGGTTTTGACTTTGTACTGTGGCGATACCTGTAAGACACCGCTAGCCCACGCCTCTCGCGGTGTGCGTTTAACCCCATTTAAATGACGCACCAAGCGCGCGCCCAGCGGCTGTACGATTAATTAAATAATCGGCGTGCTAATCACAGTTAAAATCTCTGGTCCAGAGGGACGTGAAGAGGCTGTGGCCCAGAGAGAGAATAGAGTCAGTTGAGTCTTGTTCAGTCTTAAGAGTCAGTCGAGCTAGAAAGTGTCTTGTGAAACGATCATTCTGTGAATAATATTAGTGTGATGATTTCTTTTATATGTGTTGTGTTGTCTTCTTCGATGAGTAAAAAAAAAAAAAAATATAGGTAAAATAAATTTTTGTGATGTCCATCAATAAGTTCATTCCAGTAAAAATAGAACCACTTCCCTTCACCTTTATTCACCCTTTTTTTTTTTAATTCCGGACAGCACAGTACACATGTACTGTATGTGTTTTGCTTTTCTTTTTCATTTATAAATTTATAGCTACGGTGTTCTTTAAATCATTGACAAAGGTCTTCTTAGGCACTTGCAGGTTTTATTATTGTTCAGAAGAAGGTGTAGTTATCTACGCTGAAACCTGGGTTAACACTTAACACTATGTGGTTTTTTCGCAATCGAGGCGGGTTTTTAGTTTTTTAATATATTAACCAACGATTGCTGACACGCTGCAATGTTGAAGGTTCTCCTTGTTCTTCTTGACACATTTTTGAGCATGTCCAGTGGTATAGTGTGAAATGCATCCTCAGCAGCATTGCACAGTCTTCGTTTGTAGCTTAACAGTGTGCTCCTGTAATGAGTTGTTAGTTGTAATGAGGTCAGGACTTCTTGGTTACCATACTAAGAGACCTATGTTCGTAACATGTGTAAATAATTTCCACCATTTACAGTTCCTTCAAAAAAGTACGGCGCAAGCAGCTGTTGTGATGTCATTGCTGCCCATATCACTTCATGAGACAGATTCCTTTCTAACTTGATTGTGTGCTGAGGATTCCCTTTGGCTTTGAATGACAATATTTCTAGCACGTGAGCTGCAATAAATGGCGTACTCATCTGGAAACACAATCTTCACACAGTTCACTGAATTTGAAAACTGAGTTAACAAAGCACAGAATGTTAAAACTCACTTATTTCAGACTGTACGTGATAACTCCTTTATGAATGTTGGTTGTTAAGATCTGACCTTAGGTCTTTTTTCATGTGATCTTGGATTGCTTTGTCCACTGAGCTCCAAAGTACGTTTATATGTTGACTTCATAGGAGATCGTTCAATGAATGAGAGACTCTGGCACTTGTTTCTTCTCATGTCTTCTTCCTTCCACTTTTTGTGACCTGTCTTTTCGTAGTGGAATCTTATTAAATCTTTTCTGGAAAGGTCCCCAAATCTTTCTCATTATCTGCCCTGTGTATTGTCATTCATGCACCCACTAACTTATCACTAAATGCTGTTCAGTAGTTTAACTATTACCTCTCACATCTGGCATAGCTACAGATTAAAACTTGACCTTGAATGAAAAAACACTGAACATGACTTCCAACAACTGACAAGAAGTAAATAGATACCAACCTGTAATAACATTTGAGACTAAACTTCTCGCCCACCCTGTAGATGTAGAGTAGACAGTTACGGTTACCTATACTTCAACTAGAAATTTCATTTCATCAGAGCCTTAAGTGGTTAATTCTGTAATATGCTCACATTAAAAGTGAAGATGGAAACAAAATTAAATAAGCTGTGCTTTTCAGTATCACTCACTCATCTGCAATGCAATGTACACTTTTCTGTACTGCATTGTGTTATTTGAGCATTCCCCCCCATTACACTTAACTGGTTAAATTCTCTCTTTCAAGAACAGACACATACCTAACTTCAGGCTTATTTGTAAGCTGGATCACTAATTCCCATTCATAAATCCCAGAGAAAAATTTTACTAATATAATATGAGACTGTGTTAACACCAAGAACCTCAGTCTTTGGCATACTCTTCCATTTGGCAGCACACTTACTGCACAAGACGGAAACATCATTCTCTTGCTTTTCTTCTTGTGGTTGACTGAACTACTCCACATCATTTTGTTTTTATATCTGTATGCTTATTTACTTCGCACTATCTCTGTCAGTGTATTTAATTTTTACTAGCTTGCACCAGAATAGAATCTACAGTGGTATATAAAGGTTGTGTCACACCCTTAACTCAAGATAACTGTTGGATCTTACCCTGTCAACTATACAACAATAATTCTTGCTGTGCGAGACACTGCTTACAGAAAAAGATTCAGCTGATGCTCAATAGCAAAAATTATAGAACACACAATATCTAACCTGTTTACAGGAAACAGCCCTGTCGGTGCAACAATTCAACACATGTGGGATCAAGAAAAGGCTCACCTGGCCAAATTTGAAGATTTAATTCGTAAACACCGTGCTAGGCCGACTGTCATGCTGCCACTGTGGAATATTGCAGGATTTGCACTTGGTGCAGGTTAGTCTGATGTTTATATGATTATAATTGTTATAATACTGAAATATCATGTCTATGAAAACACTGAATTCTGTGACACAAGTGAATTAACATGTCAAATGTAACAAAAATTGTTTTATAGCTGTATATTAATATTTACAAGTAGACTGCTATATTATGTTTGTTTGATCTTCTCTTTCTTAAATTAATTTCAGTAAGCTTAAGAGAAATTTACATCAGACATGTTTCACTTTTATTTACGAGGCATGTTCTTTTGCCATTTTTGAAATATGGATAGGCACACTGAGGTGATGAAAGTCATGGGATAGTGATATGAACATATAGAGATTGTGGTAGTATCATGTAAAAAAAAAAAAAAAAATCAATGCATTGGCAGAGCTGTCATTTTTACTCAGGTGATTCATGTGAAAGACTTTGAATGCGGAATGGTTGCTGGAGCTAGATGCAGAGGCACACTATTTCAAAAATTGTTAGGGAATTCAGTATTCAGAGTTCCACAGAGTCACGGGTGTGCCAAGAATACCAAATTTCAGACATTACCCCTCACCACAGACAACACAGTGGCCAATGGCCTTGACTTAACAACTGAGAGCAGTAGCATTTGTGTAGAACTGTCAGTGCTAACAGACAAGCAACACTGCATGACAATCACAGAGATCAATGTGGAGTGTACGATGAACATATCTATTAGGACAGTGCAGCGAAATTTGGTGTTAATGGGCGACCGACATGAGTGCCTCTGGTAACAGCACGACATTGCTGCAGCACCTCTACTGGGCTCGTGACCATGAGACCATTCTGGTTGAACCCCAGGTGACTGGAAAATTGTCGCCTGGTCAGATGTGCCCAATTTCATCTAGTAAGAGCTTATTGTAGGGTTCAAGAGTGGTGCAGACTCCATGAATCCGTGGACCCAAGTCGTCAACAAGGCACTTGCAAACTGATGGTGGCTGCATAATGGTGTAGGTTGTGTTTACAAGGAATGGATTGGGTCCTCTGGTCCAACTGAATCAATCAATGACTGGAAATTGTTATGTTCGGCTACTTGGAGACCCATTTGTAGCCATTTGTGGACAACATGTACCCAAACAATGATGGAATTTTTATGGATGACAATGTGTCTTGTCATTGGACCACAGTTGTTAGTGACTGGTTTGAGAAACATTCTGAACAATTTGAGTGGCCACCCAGATTGCATAACATGAATCTCATCAAACATTTATGGCACACAATCAAGAGGTCAGTTCATGCATGCACAAAGTTCTGTACAGGCAACTCGAAGGCAGCATGGATCAATATTCCTGCAGGGAACTTCTAACAACTTGTTGAGTCCATATCACATTGTGTTACTGCACTACGCCGGGCGACAGGAGGTTCAACACGGTATTAGGAGGTATCCAATGTCTTGCCTCTGCAGTGTATGCCAGAATGTTTGTTAAAATTAAAAACAGTGTTTCTTTATAAAGTTGGTGTGCTATTTACTTATGGTGTTTGTGCCTCTTGTTCACTTATTCTGCAAACTGCTGTCTTTTTCTTCTTTGTTAGTGGAATTTGAAGTTGAAAGAAACTTTGTTGTACATACACACTTGATAGTTTGTTGAATTTTTGCACTTTCTCTTATCTACAATGGTGGTATTTGCACTGCACCCCACTTTTGGAGATAGATCTACAGTCATGTGTGTTCACAATCAGCACAGTGTTTATGTTTTTTTTGTTTCTTGTGTAGGCTGTGAGCATTGGCAACCTGTGATTTTTTAAAAACGTTTTTTAATAATATATAATGTGTGTGTGTGTGTGTGTGTGTGTGTGTGTGTGTGTGTGTGTGTGTGTGTGTCAACTGAGATGTGAGTGTGGGGAGGCTTGAGAGAAGCAGTTTTATTTTTTTTTATTTTTTTGTGGTGATAGTGGGACAGTTAATATAGGAAAGAAACTGGGATGAGAGGATTGTGGTGATTGGTGTCTGGCCATAGCTATATATTTAATGTTGTATTAAGTGGTCAGTTACGTTAAAGGGTGTGTGGTTTGTCTGATCATTTATGATCTGTTATGATTTTCTGAATATGGTAGTTTTCTTGTAAGGTGTGATGGTGTTTTTTGCTGTAGTTTATCCCTATGATTATCATGTTTGTATCTTTGGAGGTGATTTTGTTGATTTTAATGTAAGTGTTCTGCAAAAGTCAAACAATTTGTCCTGTAAAAATGGTTCAAATGGCACTGAGCACTATGGGACTTGACTACTGTGGTCATCAGTCCTCTAGAACTTAGAACTACATAAACCTAATTAACCTAAGGACACACACATCCATGCCCGAGGCAGGATTCGAACCTGCGACCGTAGCAGTCGCGCGGTTCTGGACTGCGCGCCTAGAACCGCTAGACCACCGCAGCCGGCAATTTGTCCTGTACTTCCAGGCTCATACATGTTCCTTGTATCTGGTGTCAAGTGTCTTCCTATTTTGAGCTATGTATCTACCATCACTTGTATTACGTTTCAGTCAGTCTGTGTTTTTTAAAAAGGCGGCAGTGGCAGATTCACCGACAGATCTGCCTTTTATTTTGAGTAACAGTCAAACGAATGTAGTGAGAGTTTAAAGGTGTTGTTGTGCTTTGTCCAACAAGTTTTTGAAAATTTTAGGGAGATGTTTTTAACGTGTTAACAGGGTGACTGGCTCAACCACGCCGCCCCCCCCCCCCCCACACACACACCCCCCCTCTCTCTCTCTCCAACCAGTCACATTTCCTTGCACCTCTCTTTTAGCTCCTCTGTTGTTTTGCTTGAATTTTAATCCCATGTTTACTACCATTCACCCTTTCTCCATTGCCTCAAGATGTGTGAAACAGTGAGCATGTGGTCAATGTGAGTGAGGTGGGAGTGAGTCATGAGTGTTATTTTATGGGGGTTCCTCCTCACTGTGTGATAACATGTTAACATAAACTCCAAACACACACACACACACACACACACACACACACACACACACACAATGAAGCATTAAAATTGAACAGTTATATACAGGTATAAATTCCATTCAAAATAATATAGCTTTTACAATAGAAATAGACCAAAATAGGCAGTTAAATTTCTTGGTCATTATGATAAACATTCAGAACAATCAGTACTCATTTACCAAAAACTGACAACAACAGGTACAATCATGAAGCAGATATCATAGCACCAAAACTGTGAAAAGCACGCAGCACTTAGATACATGCCCCACAGACTAAACAATACCATTAGACACACACAACTAGCAAAAAGAAATGAATATCAGAGCCACAAACAATAGATACAAAAAAACTTAGTGACAAAGCTGAACAATAAAATCGAGCAACAAAAATGAGCAAACACTCAGCTATTACCAACACATGGACAGACACTCACACAAACAACATATAAAAAACAAGACTAGGAACAACACAAAGTGAGAAACAAACAGAAAACAAAAATGGTACACAATGACATACAACCACAAATCCAAACACAAAATATTCACCACACAACAACTTAAAAATAGCCCGCCAAACCAACAATTCATTTCAAAAGTACTTTCCAAAAACAAGAGAAAAACTGGTCTATAGCAGAAAGCAGGAATATAACAACTGAAATTTAATACATGTGATGAAAGACACATAGGTCAAACTAGGAAGGCATTTGACACCAGATCTATGAGCATCGAAGTATAGGACATATCATTCAACTTCTGCTGAACACTTCCACCAACCTAAAATCACCACTAGAGACCCAGACATGGAAATCATAAGGATAAACAACAAGCAAACCACCACATTCAGAAAACCATAACAGAAAAGAAACAACTCACAAATGATCAGATCAACCTGGCAAATCAAACAGTCTTTAAGCCAACTGACCACTTATGTAACATTAAAGACACAGACTAGGCACCATTCTGCATCTTCTTCCTGTTTCTTTCCTGTAATCACTAACCCCCCCCCCCCCCCCCACCTCAAAATTTAAAATTTGAACCACAAGTCCATGTACACTCCCCCCCGCCCCCCCACTACTCACTTCTTTATCGAACATGTAAGACATCTTCACTAATTCACACTAGTTTACAGAACCCCCCCCCCCCCACACACACACACACACAAAGTGTAACACATGCTGAATGTGAATATATATAACTGCAGTTCCACTTCCAAAAGTGAGATGAAGTGAATATAACACAAATGCAGAGTAAGAGAAAGAAGACAAAAAGCCCAGTGTAGATGTACAATGAAGTTAGTTAGGTTTTTTTTTTCCCCCTCCAAACTCCACTAACAAAGCAGGAAAAATCAGTGATTTGCAGAATGTGTGTACAAGAGGCTGAAACACTGTACATAAATTGCATGCCAACTTTATAAAGAAATGCTGTTTTTAGTCTTTAGTACAAATATTACTAGAATGACTACAGAAGATGCTTTGTTAATAAGGGCAAAATGCACCTCCCCCTCTCTGGCTGGAATCGCACAGAGAGTGTGTGGGGAGGGGGAGAGAGGAGGGAGGGAGACAGCCGTACAAAGGGAAGTTTCGTATGGCCCTGGAGGTGTGCTTGGATAGCCTTATGGGTTAAGTTGATTACTTGCATAAAGTGGGAAATTAGGTTTGCATTATGGTGTGGTACAAATTTTATGTGTTGCCAATAAATAGTACGTCTGAAGTCAATTTAGATTTGTAATTTGTGAATCTAAATTTTACAATCTCTAACAAGCAGCTATGGATTGTCATGCAGTGTCTGTTCCTTGAGACGTGCAGCATGCTTGTCTGAATGAACACTGTTTCACACGAATTGTCAGCTAAGACATTGTACCATTGCATAATACATGGGAAAAGTCATGGGATATCCCCTCATATTGCACTGAACCTCCTTTTAACTGACTTAGTGCAGCAACTCGATGTAGCATGGACTAAGTAAGTCTTTGGAAGCCTCTGCAGAAGTATTGAGCCATGCTGCATCAATAGCCATCCATGATTCCGAATATGTTGCCTGTGCACGATTTTGTACACAAAGTAACCTCTTGATTATGTGCCATACATGTTCAGTGGGATTCACAATGGGTGATCTGGATGGCCAAATGATTCGCTCGAACTGTTCAGAGTGTTCTACAAACCAATCGTGAACAACTGTGGCTCAGTGATTTGGCACATTGTCATCCAAAGAGGTGGGGTTGTGGCTTTGTCAGCAAATCGAACGTTCCACCATGACAGTATCAACAAGCTGGTGTCTTATCGGGAGAAATGGGTTAATCGCCAGGGTGACTATGTTGAGAAAAAAATATTTAGACAAGAAGACTAAACATGTAGACCATTATGAAGTTTGTTTTATTTAAAAAGCTTTAAGAGTTTTCTCATAAAAAAATTCGGAGGCATTACTTTTCAGCATGCCCTCGTATCATAAATGACATTTGACTTCATCAATATGATTCTAGAAGGTGCATCGCCATGTACTCTGGTCTATTGTTAGGTGTTCATAAGACGTACCTATTTTTTTACCAGCCCATTTTGCAACAAATATATTATTGCCTGATACAAATACATTTCTCTGGGTACTTCTGCTGAACTGAGGCTGCCTTGTTGGTCTTACAGGCCCAATAGCATGTGTGCTTTGTGTATGTATTCCTCGAACAAGTTTGGAGAGCTATACCAATTGCCCATGTAAACAGTTAATCACTGCCCAAACAGAGCCAGATATAGTCTGTTCACTGGCTGGAACAAATTTCTTTCTCCTTTCCCCAATGGCTTCAGACTTTGACATAAATTATATACCTTTATACCAACATCTAGCCCCCTTTGGTGGCTTGTACTGAACATATTAAAGTTTGCCCCTGGGTGTTATCTGACTCGTCAGTGCTGACATATACTGTCGAGCAACTATTAAATAACTGGTTGTATCTTCCTCAGTTCATCATTTAGTGTTTCTGGTTAATCAGAATCTATGTGTAAATACTTTAAGAGAGCTGTGAAATGTCTCAGTGGTATTGTTTCAGCAAAAAGTGGAATCTCAATTCTTTTTATCTGTGACATGAAAATGCTTAGAGCTGAGTGTGCCTCTGGCTCATCCATTGTTGCAAGAAACCAGCATGTGTTCTTGTTCGAGTCAAAGAGGCAATGTTTTGGCTGCATAAGAGATTGTTTCTCTTGTAACTGACAAAAACACAGTGTTGTCACTGATCCAAAAACACAGTGTTGTCACTGATCCATTAATGATTTGAAGTTGTATTTGGTCCAAGACTTTGTAAAACTGTACCTTTTATTTCAGATATAATATAGTAAGTATTTTTTTAGAAAGATAAGCTACATTGTCCCATTTCCAACAGTTTCTCTTTGAACAGTCTGCAGGACATTTCGTTGTGTGCATTCAATTTTCTCATGGCTAAAAACACTACTGTTTTCATTGCTTTCCAATGTGTCACTTGCACTGTCAATCCTGTTCATCACTTTCATGTCACTCAAAGTCACTTGACACACACACACACACACACACACACACACACACACACACACAATACATACGTGCTCCGATTGTGGGCTCAGTTGCACAGATATACTATTAGTCCCATTTATCACTATGTCCACAGTACTAATACTGAAACCAGCAACTCCAGACTGTGATGACTGTACCCATCAGTTAATGCAATAAATGGAATTAATGTAAAGGCAGTAATCATCATTTGAAGAGTGGGTGAGCAATGATATGGTATTCAGACAAATGTGGGTATGAACGACTTTTTGTGTGCTTGTCATGCCATGAGGAGTTGCTGCTTTATGGATAATGACCACTCCCAATATTATAAAATTTTGCCTTCAGATGCCCCTGACATCTGCAATGGGGAAGTGTCAAAAATCGGGTATAGTACTGCATGTTCTAAGCCAAAATCACAAAAGTAAAAGGGTGACCGTGTGTGTGTGTGTGTGTGTGTGTGTGTGTGTGTGTGTGTGTGTGTGTGTGTGTGTTTACTTGCGCGTTGTCAACTGACTTGTGAACAAAATTGCCCATTCCTGTCTTGTATCAGTACTGATGAAGAGAAATGATATCTTTATGCTAACATAATGAAAATAAAGTAATGGCTGATCCCCGGCACAGCAGCAACTACCCCTACAAAGACCAGAGTTCAGCCACAAAAGATAATATTATGCATCTTGGGGAACAGCAATGGTATGGTGTATTATGTGATGCTTCCCCAAGGTGTAACCATCACTGCTGACGTTTATTGTTAACAACAGAGATGACTTGCAGATGCAGTCTGCGAACAATGACCAGGAAGACTGCATTCAGTGGTGCTAATCCATGATAACCCTGCCTGCAACCTACTGGGCTGACAGAAATGCTATACAGGAGTTGAATTGGGAAGTTGTTCGGTATCAACATTATACACATAAACTTGTGCCTTCAGATTTTTATCTTTCCCACTCTCTGTTGAACAACCTTCAAGGAACTTCCTTTCCGGAAAGAGTCATGTATAGATTTTTCCAGCATTCCTGGACTTCTTAATGGACAACTATAACTGACAGTTTACAGATGTCAGTATATTTAATCTAGTATAAGCTGTATGAGCAGTAGTAAGCTGCTCTATTGTCTCTTTGCACCCCCTCCCCGCCCCCCCCTCTCTCTCTCTCAGTTCTGCAAACTTTTGAAAACTTAAGACAAAAATACCTACTAAAAATCTGTGTATGGCAAATACGATGGAACAACTTTACAGTTATATTTATGGCTGCCATCTGCAGAAAAAAAGTTACTGCATTTATTTCAAGCGTAAAAGAAATGGAAATGATAAATCCATTTAATAAAATTTAGGATTTACAATACACTTTGTTGAGAGCACGTAACAGAATAAGGGACAATTGAGTAGACTCTGGGTTTGTGAACATATCATCTGGAATATTCCAATGTTTGGTTATGTTGTGAGATGACTCACATGAAAACTTGCAAAGAATCTGAAACTGCTGAATATCTCATAACACAAAGTAATCAAAAACCCAGTAACATTTTGTAGAAACTGACTCGGCCTCCCAAAGTATACACAAAACAATCTCTGATTCAATATACATTTTGTTTATATTTCTCTTTTCCATTGGCAGGTAGTGCTCTCTTAGGTCCTAAAGCTGCAATGGCCTGCACAGTAGCTGTAGAATCTGTAATTGTTGAACATTATGACAGCCAACTGCGTGAGCTTGTTGGAAGGCCGAACGAAGCTGTGGATCAAGAACTGCTGGAGACTATTCGACAGTTTCGAGATGACGAGCAAGACCATCACGATACAGGCCTTGCACATGAAGCAGAAGCTGCACCTTTCTACAATGTACTCACTGCTATCATCAAAGTGGGATGTCGTACAGCTATTGCCATATCTGAGGCCGTGTAAGAAATTGTTGAATTAACTGTTATTGTAAGCCTGTTGTCTGCTGTTTACCAGAGAGTTTCAATGTAATTATTGTAAAATTGTCAGGATAAGGTTTGTGAAACAGAAATTTTGCACAAGAAGAAATGCATTAAGTTTTTTAACCCAAGAAAATAACATGAAGATGTGTGCAGGTAAGTCTTGGAGATGCACTGTAACCATGTTGCATTAAAAGGAAGTATGAATGCCAGCAATTCTTATGCTCAATGACAACAATGCTTGTTCCAATCACCTTTTTTTTTCTTTTTATATCTTGGTGTCTTAATAAAATGTGCTTAATACTTCAAACTAAATCTTAAATTTTGAGGTAGGACACAAAGAAAAAAAAGTATCTGACTGTGTCTATGTGAATGTTTGAAAAATATTTATTTTTTGCACAAGCAAATGGTGAGATTTTCCATAAGGTTACAGAAAAAACTTATGTAATCATTCAAATAAAAGTTTCAGGCACTTGCAGCCTACAGTTGTTTGTGGCCTGGTGGGTCAGTGACAGCCAGATTAAAGCCCTAAGGGCTGTGATAAATCTCCAGTCAATCCTGCGAAAATTTCTGTCACTTACCACTTGCTTCATTTCTAGCATGATTTGTTAACATGAAAAATGGCAAGATGCTTTGTTATATATAGGCTACCTCTAACTGGGTGGTTGTGCCAGTTCAAAGATCAGAGGAATGCAAAGGCATAACACCTCCAATTGAACCACAGCTAATAAAAACACTGTATGTTCAAACTAACCTTCTGGCTGACAGCAGTTTTACTATGTTTCTGCCACATTTAAGTCCACTATTTGGCCTCTACATATCATCAAACAGTTCAAGATAGAATCAAAATTGCCTATACAAAAGCCAATATTATAATAATGGAAATTTGTGGATAGAGCAAAAACTGGGGAAAAAAAAGGGGGGGGGGGGGGGGGGGGGGAAGGCAACCACTGGTTGCTGTCTGCAGTTTTCTTGTAGTTAATATTACCTTAACCCTCTAGCAGGCTGTTGTCACACGAGCAGGCACGCATTGTAAAGTTTACAACTCGGCCATTTGTCAGTAAAAACAAACTTGCCTTAAACAAACTATTATATTTATTGAAGAAAGCAGTTCATATTCACTATGTTCACCATTTATAACAAAAAGGTTTTGCTCTATTAGTTCTCTAAAAAACAATGTATCCAGTTTTTCTGACAGATGCTTACTTTCATAACGCCTTTCACAAACAATTTGTGTGCAAATTAATTCTGGCAAAGTTCAGAAAAATGAAAATGTAGCCAATGGCCATCTACTTGTAATTCTTGAAACGGAGTATCAGGCGCGCATTTTAGCTACATCAACTCCACCTTTTGTCATGTTGTACTCAATTATGATTTCAGGTTTGTGTGTTTCTTCATCCACTGTTTACATGTCATGTACAGCAGACCAAAGTATCATAGCACAGTTTTTACAAGGAACATATGAAACTAAGGTCTTATCCTACTGAAATCCAAACATTGCACTTCCAATTTCTTTTGTTTTGTTTGGGAGAAATTCTGGAAGAATTTCACATCTGTTCTTTGTCATTGTACCAATGCAAGTGACAGTCTTCTGCAGCAAATATTCAGAAAGGAGGTAGCTTGTGTACCAATTGTGAGTTGTAAGGTTCCTGATAGAATTTTTATAGGCACCACACATCTTTTCACTATGTCCTCAGGAGCAATCGATACCCGATATTGTCCTTTGGTTGCATGCCTCAATAAACCTCCAGATTACTGCAGTAAAATATTTTTGCATCACACAGAGCAAACATTTTTGTCCCATATTTAGCTGGTTTGCTGCATATGCAGTCAATCCGTCTACAGTGGTCTCCATAGGGGTGAAGCATTTCATCTATCTCGGTAAATTCAACAGGCTGTAAGAATATTGACAGTTAGCAGCTAAAGGATCCAATACTGTACAAATTGCAACCAATTTATCAGTTTTTTTCCTGTCATTCCTCGTTTCCATATCAACAAATCACACACGGATTAGAAAAAATAGAAACCTATTGTAACTCATGACCGTCCTAAGCAGTAGCATTCCTGTTCTGTCTGCTGACCAGAGTTCCAGTACATTAGTATGATAGTATTTTCTTCTTCTTCATATCTTCTTCGGGAATCCTGAACATAGCCACTATTTCGTCACTTTATTACCTCTTTTGCGTGAGAATTGATGTGTCTCTCACTGTTTATTTATATAGTTTAATATTTCATCAGTAAAGTCAAGGTCAGTTACTTTCAAAAAAGCACCAACTTCATCAGTTATACCAGTCACCTTTTTTTTTCAGATCTGGTGGAATTTGCACAATGTTTTTTTCTGTTGGTTTTGATGTTTTAGCACACTTGCTTTTACCCCAATGTGAAACTTTGTCTTTGCAGTAAAGAACCCTCATACATCTGCTGTCTCTTTTGAATCACCACCATCCTCGCCTTTAAGTTCAGACTGACTGCCATGGTTCTATTCAGTATTTTCATCATTCAAATCTACTATATTTCCCTCCAAGTCTGAACAGACTTTATCATCACCTTCTTCAAGCTGTCCGAGAATTTCTTCGTCTGATACACCCTTTGAATTGGAACAAAACATTAAAGAAATGAAATGAATAAATACATTCAAATGTCAGTGTAACTGAAGCAATGTTCAATTTGCATCTAAAAATAAAAAAAGAGCAAGTATAGTTAACTTTTTAGTACACTTTCCTCTGGACATTGACTGCTGGAATAAAGCTTGCAACTGTCACACTTTTTACAATATTCGACAGTTAATTGCTAGCAGTTCAGAAAACAATCTGAGAAAGCTAACCAAATGAACTGAAGCCACTTTGGCATTGTCGAGGAAACATCAACAACGGAATACATGGCAGTAATGGTGCAATAGCTCAAGGTTAAGGCATCGTGCCCGCTCGAGGGATAAACTGATTTAAAATGACTGATCGTTTCCTTTCAGTTTATAATGCCATTCACACTGCTCATCAAATGTCATGTAAACTAATGTAAAATATGCTGGAAAAATTTCAATTCTTTCATTGTTTTTAAATGATGTGCAAAATGGTATGTTCTCATTGTATAGCCAGCAAACAAAAAATTTAAAAATAAATAATAGCTCTTACTCAACAGAACACAAAATCAACAAAACCAAGGGGATTAACTGATTAATGTTGAGAAAGATTTATTAGCTGCATTTTACACTCACTCCTTGGCAAGCTGTGGCAAAAAGGGGCTGGGGCTGGGGCTGGGGCTGGGGCTGGGGGGGGGGGGGGGGTTGAGATGATGAGTTTTGCATCTTGAGCAGTTTCACAGTGTTCTTCCTATTTTTCTGCGTGCGAGACTCTCTGCCTTTGATCACCAGGTAGATACAATCGACATCCTCTGCAATTTGTACAATATATTTACTGTCATCTAGAAGTTTTCCCATCTAATGCTCCCTCCATTGCTAGATATGGCTTGGAACATTTTCTGCCATCAGGCAGTTTCCCCTGGTCACCTTTTTCTTTGCACATTTTGACAAATAAATCTTGATCTTACACAACATTTATCAACATAATTTTTAACTTATGTATGTGTAACATACCCCCATGAACCATGGACCTTGCCGTTGGTGGGGAGGCTTGCATGCCTCAGCAATACACATGGCCGTACAGGTGTAACCACAACAGAGGGGTATCTGTTGAGAGGCCAGACAAATGTGTGGTTCCTGAAGAGGGGCAGCAGCCTTTTCAATAGTTGCAGGGGGAACAGTCTGGATGATTGACTGATCTGGCCTTGTAACAATAACCAAAACGGCCTTGCTGTGCTGGTACTGTGAATGGCTGAAAGCAAGGGGAAATTACGGCCGTAATTTCTCCCGAGGGCATGCAGCTTTACTGTATGGTTAAATGATGATGGCGCGTCCTCTTGGGTAAAATATTCCGGAGGTGAAATAGTCCCCCATTTGAATCTCTGGGTGGGGACTACTCAAGAGGACGTCGTTATCAGGAGAAAGAAAACTGGCGTTCTACAGATCAGAGCGTGGAATGTCAGATCCCTTAATCGGGCAGGTAGGTTAGAAAATTTAAAAAGGGAAATGGATAGGTTGAAGTTAGATGTAGTGGGAATTAGTGAAGTTAGGTGGCAGGAGGAACAAGACTTCTAGTCAGGTGACTACAGGGTTATAAATACAAAATCAAATAGGGGTAATGCAGGAGTAGGTTTAATAATGAATAAAAAAATAGGAGTGCTGGTAAGCTACTACCAACAGAATAGTGAACGCATTATTGTGGCCAAGATAGACACGAAACCCATGCCTACTACAGTAGTACAAGGGTATATGCCAACTAGCTCTGCAGATGATGAAGAAATTGATGAAATGTATGATGAGATAAAATAAATTATTCAGGTAGTGAAGGGAGATGAAAATTTAATAGTCATGGGTGACTGGAATTAGAGAGTAGGAAAACGGAGAGAAGGAAACATAATGGGTGAATATGGATTGGGGAGGGAAATGAAAGAGGAAGCTGCCTGTTATAATTTTGCATAGAGCACAACTTAATCATAGCTAACACTTGGTTTAAGAATCATGAAAGAAGGTTGTATACATGGCAGAATCCTGGAGATACTAAAAGGTATCAGATAGATTATATAATGGTAAGACAGAGATTAAGGAACCAGGTTTTAAATTGTAAGACATTTCCAGGGGCAGATGTGGACTCTGACCACAATCTATTGGTTATGAACTGTAGATTAAAACTGAAGAAACTGCAAAATGATGGGAATTTAAGGAGATGGGACCTGGATAAGCTGATTAAACCAGAGGTTATACAGAGTTTCAGGGAGAGCATAAGGGAACAGTTGACAGGAATGGAGGAAAGAAATACAGTAGAAGAAGAATGGGTAGCTCTGAGGGATGAAGTAGTGAAGGCAGCAGAGGATCAAGTAGGTAAAAAGACGAAGGCTAGTAGAAACCCTTGGGTAATAGAAGAAATATTGAATTTAACTGATGAAAGGAGAAAATATAAAAATGCAGTAAATGAAGCAGGCAAAAAGGAATACAAATGTCTCAAAAATGAGATACAGGAAGTGCAAAAAGGCTAAGCAGGGATGGCTGGAGGACAAATGTAAGGATGTAGAGGCTTATCTCACTAGGGGTGAGATAGATACTGCCTACAGGAAAATTAAAGAGACCTTTGGAGAAAAGAGAGCCACTTGTATGAATATCAAGAGCTCAGATGGAAACCAAGTTCTAAGCAAAGAAGGGAAAGCAGAAAGGTGGAAGCAGTATATAGAGGGTCTATACAAGGGCGATGTACTTGAGGACAATATTATGGTAATGGAAGAGGATGTAGATGTAGATGAAATGGGAGATACGATACTGCGTGAAGAGTTTGACAAAGCATTGAAAGACCTGAGTCGAAACAAGGCCCCGGGAGTAGACAACATTTCATTAGAACTACTGACCGCCTTGGGAGAGCCAGTCCTGACAAAACTCTACCATCTGGTGAGCAAGATGTACGAGACAGGCGAAATACCCTCAGACTTCAAGAAGAATGTAATAATTCCAATCCCAAAGAAAGCAGGTGTTGACAGATGTGAAAATTACCGAACTATCAGTTTAATAAGTCACAGCTGCAAAATACTAACGCGAATCCTTTACAGACGAATGGAAAAATTGGTAGAAGCCAACCTCGGCGAAGATCAGTTTGGATTCCACAGTAATGTTGGAACACGCGAGGCAATACTGACCCTACGACTTATCTTAGAAGCTAGATTAAGAAAAGACAAACCTACATTTCTAGCATTTGTAGACTTAGAGAAAGCTTTTGACAATGTTGACTGGAATACTCTCTTTCAAATTCTAAAGGTGGCAGGGATAAAATACAGGGAGCGAAAGGCTACTGACAATTTGTACAGAAACCAGATGGCAGTTATGAGAGTCGAGGGGCATGAAAGGGAAGCAGCGGTTGGGAAGGATGTGAGACAGGGTTGTAGCCTGTCCCCGATGTTATTCAATCTGTATATTGAGCAAGCAGTAAAGGGAACAAAAGAAAAATTCGGAGTAGGTCTTAAAGTCCATGGAGAAGAAATAAAACGTTGAGGTTCGCCGATGGCATTGTAATTCTGTCAGAGACAGCAAAGGACTTGGAAGAGCAGTTGAACGGAATGGACAGTGTCTTGAAAGGAGGATATAAAATGAACATCAACAAAAGCAAAACGAGGACAATGGAATGTAGTCAAATTAAGTTGGGTGATGTTGAGGGAATTAGATTAGGAAATGAGACGCTTAAAGTAGTAAAGGATTTTTGCTATTTGGTGATCAAAATAGCTGATGTTGGTCGAAGTAGAGAGGATATAAAATGTAGACTGGCAATGGCAAGGAAAGCGTTTCTGAAGAAGACAAATTTGTTAACATCGAATATAGATTTATATGTCAGGAAGTCGTTTCTGGAAGTATTTGTATGGAGTGTAGCCATGTATGGAAGTGAAACATGGATGATAAATAGTTTAGACAAGAAGAGAATAGAAGCTTTCGAAATGTGGTGCTACAGAACAATGCTAACGATTAGATGGGTAGATCGCATAACTAACGAGGAGGTATTGAATAGAATTGGGGAAAAGAGGAGTTTGTGGCACAACTTGACAAGAAGAAGGGACCAGTTGGTAGGACATGTTCTGAGGCATCAAGGGATCACAAATTTAGCATTGGAGGGCAGTGTGGAGGGTAAAAATCGTAGAGGGAGACCAAGAGATGAATACACTAAGCAGATTCAAAAGGATGTAGGTTGCATTAAGTACTGGGAGATGAAGAAGGTTGCACAGGATAGAGTAGCATGGCGAGCTGCATCAAACCAGCCTCAGGACTGAAGACAACAACAACAGCAGCAAAAACAACAACAACATGTGTAACATGTTTAAGATGCCAACAGTTTTGTTATTTTTGATCCTTTTATGGTCTAATGCATGCAATGGGTATCTTTGGTGGCCGCAAGCCTCAGTCACATACGTATTTACTTAAGCTCACGGCTACCTTGTCACATGATGCAACAGCACTACTCTTAGCACATAAAGTCAAAATTATAGCTTCCATTATGTTAATGTTTCGGAGGACATGCATCAATTTGAATGGAACTTTTTTCCTGACATGCCATACAAAAAAATTATGCCTCAAAACACACATTTTTAGAATACCTTCATTTTATGTTCACCACATCTTCAGATGTTTACACTTATTTACACTTTGTGAACATTGTTTCTTTTGTCCAAAAATGCTTTTGATAACTGACTGCATAGGCATGGGTTATTTCTGTAATATCACATTAATTAAGCCATCATTTCTTTGTTCTTTTTGAAAGTTTAAAAATCTAAACTGCTTGAACTTCATGTGTATCACCTGTATTATAAAGAAGCCAAACTGGAAACACGTGAACAACAGTATGGTGAGTTATAAAACCCAACATTTCTACTACTACTGACAACACAACAATACTTGCCCTCAGACTGTCATCATATTGACAATAATGCTGAACATGTGAATGCCCCTTAACTTTTGTGTGACATTTCTACCATTACAAATGATATGTGCAAAGCATATGTCATGAACACTGCACAAAATGGCTAAAACTGTTCACTCCTAACAGTGTCACTAAAACATTCACAGGCTGTCCGACCAATAAGATAGTATTCGTGTGACGTGACTGTAGTGCCAACAACATACAATGCAAAGGTATAGCATTCGCAATGTTTATGGATAATATATTTTAACTTGGTGATAAGCTTTCCGACATGTCATCACAGTGAAGTTGTGCCTCAAAATATGCTTTTTCAACAGAACATGAATATTATTAAGCATACAAACTCATGTATGAAAAACAGCAACTATTGTCTAATCCATTACGCTAAACACACAAATTTTGTCACCAACTGTTATGAAAGCAGGAAGTTGCACTTGATAAAAACACAGATAATTGTCTTTAAAGTGGTTTATTCATTTTTAAAAAAAATAATAGATAGTAGGTTGATGCAAACTCTGAGTTTGAATTTTTAACGCCAGATTATTCCTACGTGGATTTATATCACTGACACAGCTCTAAAAGAAAAATCTTCCTGGAGTTCAATAAGATCCATTTGAAGGTTTCCTGGGACCTTTTGTTCATCACATTTTCTTGAACTGGCAAATATAGCAAAAGTGCTGTCTGTGTTCCTAGACTCACAAAATGCTGGACAACCTGCATTAATAATGATTTCAGTCCATCAGCATAAAAGACATAATCAACATTTTCTTGAGCTGACCCTGTAGCTCTCGTGTGCAAGTCTCAAATGAGCATCTTGGCCTAAAAGGCATTTAAATGGCTGTGTAATTCATGAACTGTGCGGCCTTGTTTCTGAAGTTTTAATTCAAGTCATTTAAATGGCCTGCAATAATCAAAAATACTATATAACAAATCCATTGTGGCTCATTTACTTTAGCCAATGATTTTTCTTTGATAGCCAAAAAATCTTATTTCCTTCTGACAATCATAAAAAGATTCAACGTTTTGTCCTTACTTAACCATTTCACTTCGCAAACGTAAGTCAAATCTTTGTGACAGGAGCATACTTAATCCAAATACTGTTTTAAATGGCAGCGATTTAGTGCATAGAACTTTATAAAATTCATGCTTTAGGTAAATACATACATGACATCTTTCATTTAAATCAGAGTAGCACACAAACTTTGTTGATGAATAATTCAGTGAAGAATTGTTAAATTGGTTTTCTCATTAATTCAGCAGATTTTTTTTTATTTTACACTGAGGTGACAAGTCACAGAATAGTGATATGCACATATACAGGTGGCAGCAGTATTGCTTACACAAGGTATAAAAGGACAGTGCATTGGCGGAGCTGTCAGTTGTACTCAGGAGGTTCATGTGAAAAGGTGTCCAACATGACTATGGCCACACGACTAAAAGTAACAGCCTACTAACATGGAATGGTAGTTCCTACTAACATGGAGTGGTAGTTGGAATTAGATGCAAGGGACATGTAATTTCAGAAATCATTAAGGAATTCAATATTCTGAGATCCACAATGCCGAGAATACCGAATTTCACGTATTGTCCCTCACCATAGAAAATGCAGTGGGCTATGGCCTTCACTTAATGACTAAGAGCAGTGGTGTTTGTGTAGAGTGCTCAGTTCTAACAGACAAGCTACTCCGTGTAAAATAACAACAGAAGCGATGTGGGACATATGGCCTGTGCCTGCCATCAGTGCTCTCGTCTAATGTGATCACAAATACATCAAATGTGACAGCATGACAACATTAACATCTTTTAATGAGCTATTGTATCAATTCAATGAACAGCTGTTAATCTCCTTATTTTTAATGATGATATTATGACAAAGTATATATGCAATGTCCAAGAGATACTCCTTTATGAATTTGTCTTCAGCAAAAGGCTTTAGCGATTTGGGAATTGAAACTTCCTGGCAGATTAAAACTGTGTGCCGGACCGACACTCGAACTCGGGACGTTTGCCTTTCGCGGGCAAGTGCTCTACCAACTGAGCTACCTAAGCACGACTCACCTAGAAGAAAGGATATTGTGGAGACATGGCTTAGCCACAGCCTGTGGGTTGTTTCTAGAATGAAATTTTCACTCTACAGCGGAGTGTGCGCTGAAATGAAACTTCAATGGAACACACGAGGCAATACTGACCCTATGACTTTTCATAGAAGATGATTAAGAAAAGGAAAACCTAAGTTTCTAGCATCTGTAGACTTTGAGAAAGCTTTTGACCATGTTGACTGGAATACTCTCTTTCAAATTCTGAAGGTGGCAAGGGTCAAATACAGGGAGTGAAAGGCTATTTACAATGTGTACAGAAACTAGATGGCAGTTATAAGCGTCGAGAGGAATGAAAGGCACGCAGTGGTTGAGAAGGGAGTGAGGGGTTGTAGCCTATCTCCGATGTTTTCAATCTGTATATTGAGCGAACAGTAAAAGAAATGGAAGAAAAATTTGGAATAGGGTTTTTATTTTTGGAATAGGAATTAAAATCCGTGGAAAAGGAATAAAAATTTTGAGGTTTGCAGACAACATTGTAATTCTGTTGGAGACAGCAAAGGACATGGAAGAGCAGTTGAATGGAATGGACAGTGTCTTGAAAGGAGGATATAAGATGAATATCAACAAAAGCAAAACGAGGATAATGGAATGTAGTTGAATTAAATAAGGTGATGCTGAGGGGAAATGAGACACTTAAAGCAGTAGATGCTATTTGGGGATAGAAATAACTGATGAGGTCAAAGTAGAGAGGATATAAAATGTAGACTAGCTATGGCAAGGAAAAGCATTTCTGAAGAAGAGAAAATTGAGTGTGGACTTACGTGTCAGGAAGTCCTTTCTGAAAGTATTTATATGGAGCATAGTCATGTATGGAAGTGAAACACGGACGACAAGTAGTGTAGACAAGAAGAAAATAGAAGCTTTTGGAATGTGGTGCTACAGAAGAATGCTGAAGATTAGACAGGTAGATCAAATAACTAATGAGGAGGTACTAAATAGAATTGGAGAGAAGAGGAATTCGTGGCACAACTTGAGTGAATTGGTAGCTAGGAGACATTCTGAGGCATCAAGGAATCACTAATTTAGTATCTACATCTACATCCATACTCTGCAAGCCACCTGATGGTGTGTGGCAGAGGGTACCTTAAGTATATCTATCGGTTCTCGCTTCTATTCCAGTCTCGTATTGTTCGTGGAAAGAAAGATTGTCGTTATGCCTCTGTGTGAGCTCTAAACTCTCTGATTTTATCCTCATGGTCTCTTTGCGAGATATACGTAGGAGGGAGCAATACACTGCTTGACTCCTAGGTGAGGTTATGTTCTCGAAACTTCAACAAAAGCCCGTACCGAGCTACTGAGCATCTCTCTTGCAGAGTCTTCCATTGGAGTTTATCATCTCCACAATACTTTCGCGATTACTAAATGATCCTGTAACGGAGCGCGCTACTCTCCGTTGGATCTTCTCCATCTCTTCTATCAACCCTATCTTGTACGGATCCCACACTGCTGAGCAGTATTCAAGCAGTGGGCGAACAAGCGTACTGTAACCTACTTCCTTTGTTTTCGGATTGCATTTCCTTAGGATTCTTCCAATAAATCTCAGTCTGGCATCTGCTTTACCGACGATCAACTTCATATGATCATTCCATTTTAAATCACTCCTAATGCCTACTCCCAGATAATTTATGAAATTAACTGATTCCAGTTGCTGACCTGCTATTTTGTAGCTAAATGTTAAGGGATCTATCTTTCTATGTATCCGCAGCACATCTTTCTATGTATTCGCAGCACATTACACTTGTCTACACTGAGATTCAATTGCCATTCCCTGCACCATGCGTCAATTCGTAGCAGATGCTTCTGCGTTTCAGTACAATTTTTCATTGTTACAACCTCTTGATATACTATAGCATCATCCACAAAAAGTCTCAGTGAACTTCCGATGTTATCCACAAGGTCATATATATATTAAAAACAAAGATTCCAAGACTTACCAAGTGGGAAAGCGCCGGTAGATAGGCACAATGAATAAAACACACAAACACACACACAGAATTTGAGCTTTCGCAACCGGCAGCTGCTTTGTCAGGAAAGAGGGAAGGAAAAGGAAAGATGAAAGGATGTGGGTTTTAAGGGAGAGGGTAAGGAGTCATTCCAATCCCGGGAGCGGAAAGACTTACCAGACACAAGCGTCTGTATACGTATGGATGGATATGTGTGTGTGTGTGTGTGTGTGTGTGTGTGTGTGTGTGTGTGTGTGTGTGTGTGTGTGTGAGCGCGCGCGCGCGCATACCTATCCTTTATTCCCCCTAAGGTAAGTCTTTCCGCTCCCGGGATTGGAATGACTCCTTATCCTCTCCCTTAAAACCCACATCCTTTCATCTTTCCCTCTCCTTCCCTCTTTCCTGAAGAAGCAACCGTTGTTTGCGAAAGCTAGAAATTTTGTGTGTGTGTTTGTGTGTATTTTATTGTGGCTGTCTACCGGCGCTTTCCCGCTTGGTATATATTTTTGTTTTGTGAATAGCAGCGGTCTACAACACTCTCCTGCGGCACACCTGAAATCCCTCTTACTTTGGAAGACTTCTCTCCATTGAACATGACATGCTGTGTTCTGTTATCTAGGAACTCTTCAATCCAATCACACATTTGGTCTGATAGCCCCTATGCTCTTATTTTGTTAATTAAACAGCCGTGGGGAACTGTAATAGCGTGAGCTGGGTTTCACACGATTGTTTTTTCGAAACCCATGTTCATTCCTACAGAGTTAGATATCTAGTCTCCAGAAAAGTCATTATACTCACACAGAATGTGTGTTCCAAAATTCTACAACTGATCGATGTTAGAGGTATAGGTCTATAGTTCTGCACATCTATTCGACGTCCCTTCTTGAAAACGGGGATGACCTGTGCCCTTTACCAATCTTTTGGAACACTACGCTCTTCTAGAGGCCTATGGTACACCGCTGCAAGAATGGGGGCCAAGTTCCTTCACGTACTCTGTGTAAAATCGAACTGGTACCCCATCAGATCCAACGGCCTTTCCCTTTATGAGCGATTTTAACTGTTTTTCTATCCGTCATCTATTTTGATATCTACCATTTTGTCATCTGTGCCACAGTCTAGAGAAGGAACTACAGTGCACTCTCCCTCTGTGAAACAACTTTGGAAAAAGACATTTAGTATTTCGGCCTTTAGTCTGTCATCCTCTGTTTCAGTACCATTTTGGTCAATGAGTGTCTGGACATTTTGTTTTGATCCACCTACCGCTTTGACGTAAGACCAAAATTTCTTAGGATTTTCTGCCAAGTCAGTACATAGAACTTTACTTTTAAATTCATTGAACGCCTCTCGCATAGCCCTCATCACACTACATTTCACTTCGCATAGTTTTTGTTTGTCTGCAAGGCTTTGGCTATGTTTATGTTTGCTGTGAAGTTCCCTTTGCTTCCACAGCAGTTTTCTAACTCGGTTGTTGTACCATGGTGGCTCTTTTCCATCTCTTACGATCTTGCTTGGCACATACTCATCGAACGCATATTGTACGATGGTTTTGAACTTTGTCCACTGATCCTCAACACTATCTGTTCTTGAGATAAAACTTTTGTGTTGAGCCATCAAGTTCTCTGATATCTGCTTTTTGTCATTTTTGCTGTACAGAAAAATTTTTCTACCTTTTGTAATATTTCTATTTACGGCTGAAATCATCGATGCAGTAACCACTTTATGATCGCGGATTCCCTGTTCTGCGTTAACTGTTTCAAATAGTTCAGGTCTTTTTGTCACCAGAAGGTCTAATATGTTATCGCCACAAGTTGGTTCCCTGTTAAACTGCTCAAGGTAGTTTTCAGATAATGCACTTTAAAAAATTTCACTGGATTCTTTGTCCCTGCCACACGTTATAAACATTTGAGTCTCCCAGTCTATATCCGGCAAATTAAAATCTCCACCCAAAACTATAACATGGTCAGGAAATCTCGAAACATTATCCAAATTTTCCTTCAGGTTTTCTGCTACAACAGCTGCTGAGCCAGGGGGCCTATAGAGACATCCAATTACCAAGTTTGAGCCTGCTTTTTAACGCTAAGCAGATTTAGAAGTAGATTGCAGTAGTTATTTGGAGATGAAGAAGCTTGCACAGGATAGAGTAGCATGGAGAGCTGAATCAAACCAGTCTCTGGACTGAAGACTACAACAACAACACTCCAGCCTACGGACCAGCAGATTATTTCTAAGTTTCAGAAGCTCTACGCTAAAGCACTATTCGGACATTGCTTTGAGTTGACTGAAGCTACCAATCTCACTCTCAGAGAGTTTTGGGAATATCACTTCAAATTCATTGCCTCCGTCAAGATGATCAAAAAGGCGTGGAAATGGGTTACCGAGAGAACTCTCACTTCTGCTTGCAAGAAGCTTTGGCCAGCGTTCATTGTCAAATGTGACTCTGGGGCATTTGTGTCAGTTCCTGTGGAGCCTGTAGTCAATGAGATTATCTTTGGCGAAGAACATGTGACTAGAAAAGGATAACAATGATATTGATGAGGTTGTGGAAGATCACAGCCAAGAAATGACCACCAAAGAGCTTATGGCATTGCAGCTTATTTCAAGCAGGCAGTTGTGGAGAGGAAGTCTTCAGAAAAGGGGGAGGAGGAGGGAAAAGGGGGGGGGGCTATCAGTAGTTGAGGGGAAGGAGGAGGGGGATGGTTGGTTGGTTTGTGGGGGTTGAAGGGATCAGACTACAGAGGCCATCGGTCCCTTTTTCCACGATCAAGAAACACCCACAAGGAACAAAAACAAGCAACAGAGATGACAAGAGAAGACACAGAAAGAAAGACATAGGCAAAGACCAGAGAAGAGGAATTAAAACCACACAGGAAGGTACAGTGGTTGGCCAACCATGGAAATAAAAAAAGGAAAGGCCAACCACCAAGAGACACACTAAATACCCCAATCTGAAACCGTAGGCCAGACTCAACACAAAAAAGAGAGACAAACCCTCAGACCGAGTGATAAAAGCCCACTGCCATTGCAGTGTTATCTGTTAAAAGTGCAGGGAGCGTATCAGGCAGCACAAACATCTGCCTGAGCGCAGTTAAAAGCTGACGGTCCAACAAAATGTGGACCACTGTCAATGTTGAGCCACAGCGACAGAGAGGTGGGTCCTCACGGCGCAATAAATAACCATGTGTCAGCCAGATGTGGCCAATGCATAGCTGGCAGAGGGCAACGGAGTCCTTGCGAGAGGCCCGCATGGAGGAGCACCACACACCGGTAGTCTCCTTGATGATCCGAAGTTTGTCGGGTAAAGGCAGTGTGCGCCATTCATCACCCCAGGTGCCAAGGACCTTCTTCTGCAAAACTGACTAGAGATCACCCAGAAGGCCAATCTCCAGGACCGGTGAGCTGATAGCAAGTTTGGCCAGCTGTCAACATGTTCATTACCCGGGATGCTGACATGACCTGGGATCCACACAAAGACCAAGGAGCAGCCGCAACGGCCAAAAGTATGGAGGGACTCCTGGATAGCCATCACCAGACGAGAGCAAGGAAAACACTGGTTAACAGCTCGTAAGCTGCTTAGGGAGTCACTACAGATAATGAAGACTCACTAGAGCAGGAGCGTATATACTCTAGGGCATGAGAGATGGCGACAAGCTCTTCAGTGAAAACACTGCAGCCATCCAGCAATGAGCATTGTTCAGATTGTTCCCAAGAGTAAAAGCATACCCAATTCGACCAGCAACCATCGAACTGTCAGTGTAGACTATGGCTGAGCTGGGAAACGTGGCAAGGATGGAAAGAAAGCGTCTGTTGACGGCGGAGGGCCTCAGGAGGGATTGAGTCTTTCGGGCTTTGTGCCAAATACAGGTGAAGGAATGGACGGGGCACACACCATGGGGATAGACAATATGGGCCTGGAAAAGAAGTGGGAGAGGGAAAAACTCAAGCCCAGAGAGAAGAGACTGGACGTGAACCGCAATCCGACATCCTGACTGGGCCGTCTTTCGATAAGACGGACGACCGAGTTGGGGAATAGGAGATGGTAACTTGGAAGCCCGGGCAAGCTACAAACGTGCAGCACAAGTGGCCAGTAGTTGCTGGCACCGGATCCACAATGGAGGGACACCAGCCTCCACAAGTATGCTGTTTACAGGGCTTGTGTGGGAAGCTCCAGTTGCGAGTTGGATCACGCAGTGAAGTATGGGGTCAAGCAACCGTAATGTTGAACCATAAGCTAGGCTCCCATAATTGAGACGAGACTGAATCAACACCTGATACAGACGTAGATGGGCAGACCGATTGACACCCCAGCTGGTGTGACTCAAGCAACGAAGAGCGTTAAGATGGCACCAGCACATTTGTTTAAGCTGTCGAATATGAGGCAGTCAAGTCAACCAGGTATCGAAAAGCAAGCCCAAAAACTGATGCATCTCCGCCATGGCAAGAGGTTCGCTGTCAAGATAAAGCTGTGGTTCAGGAAGAACAGTGCGACGCCAGCAGAAGTGCATGACGCAAGTCTTGGCAGCTTAGAACTTAAAGCCGTGCATGATGGCCCAAGACTGCACCCTGCGAATAGTGCCCTGTAGCTGCCGTTCAGCAACCACAATGCCTGTGGAGCTATAGTACAGGCAAAAGTCATCAGCATACAAAGAAGCTAATATGGGCGTTCCCACAGTTGCAGCTAGCCCATTGATAGCAACTAAAAAGAGGCAGACACTCAAGACAGAGGCTTCGGACCTCATTCTCCT